>NC_141546.1:46585000-46855000 GCF_021556685.1 Rattus norvegicus
TTTCAACGATTGCTAACAACCTCATTTTATTCAAACTCAAACATGAACAAGTTATTCTAGGGGCTTGGGCGCCAATTCCAACTTGAGGCAGATGTTAATTTTACCTCTCTCCAGAAAAGTTCATCCAACCACACCCTCTGACCTATTTTTAAAAAATGGGAAATTCACTTTCTAACCAGCTCCCATGCCTGGCTGGAAGAATCTGGCTTGGCCATAGACAACATCATTGAAGGTCATTCTAGAGACGAATGAACAAGTAATGTAACAGTGATGAACTCTTCAAAACAACATGGCTGCCTCCACTCAAGCACCATGTCACCCTTCTCCATACTGTCTCATCCCTCGGGCGGTCCCTCGGACCTCCCTGAGCTCTGAGAAGCCTACTGCTTGATTTCTGCTCCTGCCAGCCCCTCCATCCCAGCAGTGAAGCACGCACAGGCCTGTCAGAATCTAGGGTCATACATTTGTAGCCTGTCAGCCTTCTGGCTTCAGAAGCTTTAATAAGAGGGTGATTAAGTTCCCAGTGGGATCTTTCTGGTGAGGGTTAGAAAGCCTGTTAGCATTCCCAGAAGTCCCCTCTCCTTCCTTCCTGAATCACTGCAGCATGTCATCTTTGGACTAAAGTGATGGCCTGTGGTTGGCTAAAGGACCTGTGGTTGGCGCCCAGATAGGTTCACAAAAGCTTTGCTCTGATGACGCGCAGAGATCTGGGCGTTTGTGTGGGCTTGCCTCTGGAGTCCACCTACAGGAAATTGCTTTTCACACATATTATTTACAGGCATACACAGACTTCAGAGAGTGAACCCCCTCCCCCCCCACCCTGATGTGGACTGTGCACAGGAGTTTCCAGCTGGCCTAGGAGGAAGCAAATAACCTGAACTCAGAGACAAGTTACTGAGCCCGGATGTTCCAGCTTGCCCGGGAAGGGGTCTGGGGAGACTTGCTAATGCTATATGCTTCTGTGGCTCTTAAGGCTGGGTCTCTCCAGACCCAGCACAGAGAAAGAAAAATAGGTTTCAAAGACGACACTCAGACCCAAGTGTCCAGCCATTATTACTGCCCCCCCTCCCCACTGCATGCTTTATACTTGAAACAGATTAGGCCAACCCCAAAGGCAAGGTCTGGCCCTTTTCTATCTGACTTTCTCTCAGGTCTTATCCACAGCACCGAGAGGGGCAAAGCCCTGAAAATAGCCTGTGCTGGGTTTCCCAGCGTCTCTAGGATGGAGTTCTACCCTTGGGTGTCATCTTTGTTTCTTGCCCGTGAATTAGACTCAAGTTTGTAAAGAAACATGAATACATCCAAAAGCTTGGGATCCTCAACCAGGTCAGAGTCCAGCTACCTGTTCTTGGTCAGCTGCCCAGATGCATGGCTTCTCACGTAATATGACGGCCCTGGTGGCTCACTCAGACATCCTGCCTGAGTGGGGCCTGGTTCATTTTAAGCAAGGAGCTTCACAGTCAAATTTTGTGACCTGGAAATGTGTGGGACGGGTAGAGGCACACTAGGGAGACACATCCGGAGGGACCAGGCTAGAAGACCTAGAAGAATCAGGGATGCAGATGGACAGTGACTCCCTAGACACTAGCTACCGGCATCAGCCTCATGTGTCTTGGCGAGGGAACAGTGATGAATATTCAAGTCAACGTTTAGAAATTCACATAAATCATCGTGGGGTTCCCCCATCCTGTGCCGCTAATAACCCGCATCTGACTAGGCCATCCCTAGAGGCCATGGCTGATCCTTTTCTCACTTAATCCCTTTCCCTACCTCCCCTTAGCCCCAGGGCTTAGACTACAGGCCACTTGGCGGTGTCGGTCTGATTTGAAAGATGCACCCAAACCCAAACACTCACAGACAGGCAAGGGCCTCTGCGGTTTTTCAGATTCCCTGCTACCCCCACCAGCGGAGAAAATTCTAAAGCTGGGTCTTTCCCGAGCCCCAGGCAGCCTGGCCATTCGATATAATGAGGCTGCTTCTCTCACCAGGCTGAGGCTCCTACAGAACCAGACAGTTGTCCTGCCCTAGCACGACTGCAAAACAAAACCCAAGCGCCCAGACCAAACTGAGAATGAAATGAAGTAAGAACAAAAACATGGATGTTGTCACGGCAACAACATACACACTGGACCCAGGTTTAGTCAGTCAGGGGATTTCTGAATCAGGACCCTGGGTTGGCCTCTTCCCCTCATTCTACATGGAGAGAGCAAGTTCCCCAACGGTGGGGGCACAGTGCACAACTCCCCAGCAGCGCCCAGGCTCCCCCTCCCCCACTGACCAAGTTGGTGCATGCACGGAGCCCTTTTGTTACACACATGGTGGAGGGGACTAAGCATTCCCTGTCCTCATTACTCGGTCTTTTGTCTCCTCTGATCCCCCACTCAGTCCCCTGGCTCAGATCCCGGCTTGCTCTCCACTGGGCATGCACACCTAACTGCTTCTGACTTCCTGCGGGTCGGAGACACGCCATGCAAGGCAAGGAATGGGGTGCGGATGAGACCTGTTTCCAAGAAGAGACAAGCAGGAAGCTGGGAATGAGGATGAGATAGATGCCCATGCTTTCAGGGGATGGCAAGGCCAGATCCCCTCTCACCTGTACTGGTCATAAAGGTGATGACGGTACTGCTGATGCCCTCGTTGTCCCGGGAATACACCCGCAACGTGTACGTCATCCCGGGAAAGAGGTCTGTCAGCTGTATGGGCTGGGCTTGGGCCTTAACAGGGACAGTTTTTTTCGTATGGTTGCCTGGGGAACAGAAACCTAGGTCAGCTTACAACCAGGCACCAGGAGCTGCAGAGAGTGTGTAGGTCCCTGTTTGTCTGTCAGAAGTAGAAAGGTAGGGAAACGGGGCTAAGACACCCCGGGTCCAATCCACCTCACAGAACAGGCGGCTTCCTGCCGCCCAGCATGCAGCTCGAATTCTTACGTGATGTCTCCCCCTCAAGCCTTCCTTCCTCACCATGCATGGTCTTAGCACTAAGCGTATCGAGATTGGACGCCTCGGCCTTGAAGCGTGTCAGCTGCCCTGGACGTGATTCACTTTGAGTGAGAGCTTTCTGGGAGGGCCAGCATGCTGGTTAGTATGCCATGTGGTTAGTATCCCACATGGAAGCGAGACAGGATCCTTGGCTTTCACTCTACTCCCGGAATCTTCTCGAACTGTTTGCCGCATTGCCAACTGGCCTATCAGAGTATCTACGTCTTTGGGTTGTGGGAGGGGAATTTTGGTGGCGGGAAGCTGAAGACATCCAGACCTAAACAGGGACTCCAGATCCTGAGGCTCTAAAGCCCTCCTCCGACCACAACCTAGGGCCAGGTTTTCATTCCCTAAGAGTTCTTGGGGGTGGGGGTGGGGGAATAACACAGCTGTGTTTTCCGGCTGGTGTATTGGCTTCATTGCTCTTGAACATGTGAGAGAGGTGTGGGCTTCCCCCTGCAGGACCAGGGGCCCTGGCTTGGAGAGGGCAGATGTTTGGAATATATTCTGCAATCCATTCAGGTATCCAAGCTCTGATAGAGTGCATGGGTCACGGTGCACCACTGGCCGTCTGGTCCGTGACTGTTGCCTTCCACTATTCTGTGCACTGAGAATATCTACAGCTCAGGTCTGTGGCCTGGACAGATACAGCAGAGCCATCAGAACACCCTGGGTCTCGGTCAGATCCACACAGAAAAGAGCCCGGGCTCACTTTAGATACTCAGAATCTTGACTCTGGTTAAGGGTGGACACAGGTCACAGTCCACCGATCCTCCACCACACACATGCAACTCAAGGCCTTTGCTAATGGTTTCGGAGGCCCCTCCCTGTTCAAGTATCTTCCTTCCACCTCCGTTATCTCTGGTAGGGATCGATTTCATGAGGCTAAAATGAAGCCAGGCTAAAAGGCTTCTAAGCCTGAGGGAGTTCAACAGGATCTCCTTAATGGGCGTCTACCACTACCCACCAGTGCTGCGCCACTGCCGCCACCCCCACCCCACATAGCAATGCTTACTGTCGATGTACTCAACCACAAAGTCAGTTCCAGGCCTGAAATTGTGCTTCCAGGTGATGTTGGCCCATTTACTGTTGGGGAGCACCGTGACGTTCCAAATGGACTGCTCGTCGGGGGCTGGCAGACGGGTTAGAAGAGGAGTTAGTGGTGAGGGCAGAGGTGGCATAGGAGACTCAGAGAGGCACATCCACATGCATGCATACTCTCACTCACACCCAGAGTCTGCTGGGAAAGGGAGGAGTCAGGAAAGGCTGTGCACTCAGCACAATAGAGCTACAGGCTGCAGTCCTGATAGTCCAGCCAAGGGTAGCTAGCTACCAGGGGCTGAGCAGGAGCAGCCCAGGGGACCTGTCTGCATGCGAAGGGGGATCAGGAAGCTGTCTCTCACACCTCGCAAGATAGGGACAAGGGAAGGCTTTTAGTCATACCACTTAATCCTATTTTGGATTCCTTGCCATAGACTTGAACGGTTCAAGGGAAGGGACAAAGAAACAGGCCCTGTGGTGAGGATGCCAGCACACAGGGAGAGTGGCTTTTTCATCTCCAACTGGAAGTAGAGGGGTTGCTTTAGAAAGTCAAGCAGATGTGCCTAGGGGTGTGGCTCAGTAGCAGTGTGCTTGCCGGGCACGTGGGTTCCACACCTAGCACAGCCAAAAGTCATGGACGAATGATTAGCAGTAAAGATGAGACTAAATACAGGGAAACTCTCCTGGCTTTCGGAAGCTAGGGAATACTAATCCAGGCAGGTGACTTGGATCTGAGGCCCTCCGATCAATGAGAGCCTGAATAGCCTGTACTGTGTGGCCTAGAACAGGGTCCCTAGTGCAGTCAGAGCTGACGTCCCTGTCACAGGCTGGATGGGACCAGAAGATGATGGGATTTCCTTGATATTCAATCCTTGGTGCTCTCTATACTAGAACCATGCTTGTTGGCTTCCCGGCCATAGAGCCACTGAGGCTTGATCTCCTCGTCACAAAGAGGACATTGATTATCAAGCTCCTGGGGGCTGAGAACTACTTTATCAAAGCCACAGAGCTGTCTGAAACCATAGCCCCCGTATGCAGGAGAATGGCAGCAGCCTCCCAACGCAAGAGTCCCAGAAGTCTGATTACCGCATTTCCCAGCAAAGATTTAGCAGCAGAGGACTAGCTGGGATGCTTGTAGTTCAAAGGCTTTACAAGCGTGGCTCCTGTATATTTAATTAGAATGCAAGGGGGGCACTGTCACCAACTCAGTTGTCAAACACAAATGAATAGAGTGTATTGACGGTGCATTTATTCATTATCTACCTGACATGTGACTGAGTCTGCGGGGCTGGGGAAGTGATAAAAGATTTCCTGATTTTTCACTTCAAAGAAGTGTTTCTTTCCCTACCGTAATCCTGTCAAGTGTCGGTTGCCCCAGGTGAACACAGTGTGTGTCAAGTGAGTGAGGGCCCGAGAAAGACTCCACTAATGGCAGCAGAAGGCCTGCTGCCTGGGAGGGAGGGAGACAGGCTTTTCTTCTCCATGCTCCATTTTGATCACACTGGCTCCTCTCCTGGTTCCCTCTTCCTGGAAGTTCAAGGCTCTTGTAGGAGTAATGGAGTTGATTAGCTCCACTTTGGGGGGGTCTTTCTTGGTCCTTAGCCCAGGACTCTGTAAACAGCCTTTGCGTCTATACTAAATGGTTTGACCACCCCCCCTGGGGGTATTACTGAGCCAAATCTGACGCCCTCAAATGCAGTGAGGTTCAGGGTGCTCTTAAGGAAGGCCGAGCAGAGGACGGAGTGAAGGCAGTGATGAAAACGCTTGTCGAGCAAGCCTGCCAAACCGAGTTAGGATCCCCAAAATGCAGACAAAAGCTGAATACAGAAACACGAGGGCCTGTTATTGCAGACCAGGAGACCGGAGGCTGAATGGAGACGAATGGGAAGCTTGCAGGCCCAGTGTGTACAGCAGCAAACCGCAAGAGACCGTCTCAAATCCAGGAGGAAAACCAGCACCAACACCGGGACTGTTCCCTGACCGTCCTGTATGTACCTGTATCCACACATGCTAACATGCACACACACATTATATACACAGAGAAAAGAAAAACCAGAGCAGTGGGAGACCAGGATGATTTTTGAGGCGGGAACCATAAGGAAGAGTCAGGACGATGACTGCTAAAGAACTGGGGTGTTCAAAAGGAATGGACCCGGAGGGTGAACTCTGAGGGATGTGAAGTCAAAAGGAGGCCATGATTAGCATGCATCGTTTCGGTGGCTCCTAGCGCATAAGGACTAGGGAAGAGTAGGGACCCAAATGTATAAAGTGACACAAAGGATACCCTGAAAAAGGAAAAGTTACGAAACATTTTATGTTATGTTAGAAGATAAGGTGAAGATGAATTTTCATTTAAAAGATCCCCTGGAAGCTGAGATCCTTCACAGTTGTCCCCAAGCTCTCCATAAGACTGGGGGTGAGGCCAGGCCTTCTGCAGCTTCAGACAAGGTCTACACCTGGGCTGTGAGTCATGGGGTCAGTCCTGCCTGGTACAAGAATGGATGTTTCTAGGTCAGGAACTGCCAGGGAGCAAGATGCACTGTCTTCTGGATTCTTGGCTCACTTCTGTGAATTGAAGCACTTTAAGGATTCAAAAAGATCTGCTCTGGCGAAAAATCCCTCACTATGCCCTAGAGGACAGTGACCCCCCCCAAGCTTGGAAGACCTCACCTGGGCTGACTTCCCCCTGACCTTCATGTTTACATGCCAGTATTGCACCTCTAAAGCAGACCAGCCTTTCTGAGGGCTGAGGGGCTCAGCTGGGATTCATCTACCTCTGCTTATAGTTCACTTGACCCCACATAATGGAGCAAATACTAACAGGTCTGTCCGGCCTCCACCTACATTCAGAGGCTAATAGGCAGGTGGGTGGGAGGCAGGAAGACTGGGAAGCAGGAGGGATTTGCCCAAAAAGTAAAAGTGGCGGAGGCTTGGGGTGTCTAATGATTCTCCAAGGAGTGGGAGCATTCTGGGCACTTCCAGGAAGTCTTTCTGGCTGCTTCATGCTATTTTTTTTTTTTTTTTTGGTTCTTTTTTTCGGAGCTGGGGACCGAACCCAGGGCCTTGCGCTTCCTAGGCAAGCGCTCTACCACTGAGCTAAATCCCCAGCCCCAGTTTCATGCTATTTTTATAGCTGCCCCCTGGCCTCGGGAAGTTAGAGACCCTCAACTCTACGATAATGCAAAGTCCATGCTTGTATTCAGGAATGGTTGGATTCTCTCCAAGGATCTTTTCATGCTCAAAGAGCACAGGGGCCCTAAAGGCCGTCTCTGGAACTCCTGCAGTTTTCCCTTCACACACATGTTTTAGAAGTGATAGGAAAACAATGGAGCATGGTTAGGCATCCTGGCACGACCCAGTAACACCATGTCCCACATGTTCTGACTTTCAAAGAAATACCTGCAAGGACTCCTTGGCGACAGAGGTGCAAGGAAGGGGCAGGGGTTCCAGAGCCAGAGCTACGTGGCGCCGTGGCCACTCCCTGCTCCTCCTTCTGCCCTCTGTCCCTAGAGGTGGACAGATATGGCATAGCTCTCTTGGCCAGGCACACAGCCATTAGAACCTTCCTTCTCACCACTTTTCTTTCCGAGTACCCGTCCCTGGCTGGGTACTTGGGAGATGCTTGGAATTCTCTCTGAGAAGCCTGATGTTCTGTGGAAGATCCAGCTAGCATAGCATTGAGGAGTGCTGGGTGGTGAAAATGACCACCTACGTGTGCTCAGGGTAGGAACTCTGGGCCTAGTTTGCTATGTAAAGCATGGCGGGGCGGGGCTGGTAGACGCCAAAGCCCATCGCTCAGCTGGGGAAGTCTGGGTAGCTGGGAGGTGGGCTCAGAGGGGCCAGGAGCAGGGGCAGTGCACAATACCGGTTTCGTGAATCTTAGTCCCAGTGGTGGTAGTGGGAGGACTCTCCGTGGTGGTAGTGGTGGTGGCGGCGGCAGTGGTTGTAGTAGTTGTGGCAATGGTGGTGGCGACGGTGGTAGGTACGACGGTTGGGATGATGGGAACTGTTGTGGCTTCACTGGTGGCAGCAAGGGCAGTAGCATCAGTACTGCTCACAAGGCCTGTGGTACCCACGGTAGTCGGGGGCAATGTGGGAGGAGCTAAGAGGGAAGGGTGAAACAACCGAGTCTGGTTGGCCTGGTAGCAGCACACAGCTAGGATATCCGGCCCCCACGTGCAAGGCAGGCAGCCCAGTGGCAAGATGGGCTCAGAAGTCAGAAGCCTCCCCAAGCATCCGCACTGGTCCAGGAGGACCCCAGCAACCAACATACAGCCATGGGAGAGGAAGAAAATGAAGCTGGTGTGTGTTTCATTTTCTTCTCATGGTCTGTGGAGCTTGAAGCACCCAGCATGCATTCAACCAGGGACCAGGAGAGTGGTCAAGGGACACACACACTAAACCATTTGAAACCCAGGGATAGCACAAAGTGTGGGCCACATATTGCCTACAAAGTCTCAGAAATACCAGGTGGGTCGGGCCCTGGAGCCTCAGCTCAGAGGCTGGGCCCTGTCTTCCAGGGACTTTCAGCTGCTCCCAGTTCTTCACTTCCAAAGGCTTCTCCCCCACCCCTCTCTTTGCCTAATGGTGGCTTCCTCCATCCCCGACCCAAACTTCTTGCCTTTCTGTCTAGGATACTTAGGGTCCACAGACCCCGAGTCCTTCCTGTTCATATTTGAATCTAGAATATGACAGTGTGGCCTGTGACAGAAAGGTACGCAAAGTGCAGGACAAAGGAGCTGAGTGCCAGGCTCTCTTTCTGTGGAAACCTCCGTCGGGGCTCACTCAGGCTCTTATCTGGGCTGACTGCTCACGCTCTACCTCCATCTAAAGTGGACTCTTCGTGTTAGTTGGCCCTGGGGCCTAGTCCACCAATATGGTCACCTTTTCTTTTTTTTTTTTTTTTTTTTTTTTGGAGCTGGGGCCCGAACCCAGGGCCTTGCGCTTGCTAGGCAAGCGCTCTACCACTGAGCTAAATCCCCAACCCCTATGGTCACCTTTTCATAGTGTTCTTCTTCTATTCAATGGACAGGGAAGCTAGTGAGGGTCTTCTCCTTGTTCTCTAGGTCAGTACTTGTTGGGACTCATGGTGCGTGGATGACCAGGCAAATGAGAGAGAAGTGTCGTCTCTCTTGCTGCATCACTGCTAATGGCCTGACCACCGTCTACCTTCTGGTGTTGGCAGTAGGCAGAGACTTAGACGTAAACAGTAACCCTAACTTCTGAGTAGTGATATGCCAGTCTGCCTCAGATCTCCTGAGACCCTGAAAAATAATACCCCCTGCATCTCCCATCCTCACAGAAGAGGGCTAGGCCAGGGATAGAAGCCAGAGAACTTTCCCCAGGAGAATCAGGCTCCTGAGTCGAAGACGTTTCAACCAGAATGCAATTCTGATTTTACTTCCATGAGCCTCCGATGTTATAAGACCTATGGGGAAGAAGGGCACATTTCAAAGGTCTCTGAAGCCTCCGTATAAGTAAAAACAAAGCTATTACTGAGCCCTACATATGGGGACAAAATGAATGACCATTGAGCCTTAGAGAATCCAAGGGAAGTCCAAAGTCGATAACAGTGTATACCCCTAACCTCAGTCAACTTTCAGGCATCAAGAAGGTACCCGGAGGACCTGGTAGGGTGGGGCAAGGAGCAGGAGAGATGCCTCTCTGTCATTGTTTTTCCAGGTTCAAACCCAAGATACAGAGACTCGACTCAGTGCTCTTAACACTCAGCACAAAGGGATTGGCTTATCCACCCACCAACATGTCCGCAGAGTCATGAATTCACAAGCAGAAAAGCAGAGAGACTACGAGGAGAAGTTCAGCTACCTCAGGGCTGGCTCTGTACCCACCATGACCTTAACCACAAGTGAGACACAAGAAGAGGTTTCGGTCCTCTGGGCAAGACAGTTCTCACTTAGCTCTTTATGAATAATGTATTTTCTAATATTTTCTGGAAGACGATAGCTTCACAAGACCCTCTTTTCTGTGACTATTTAAATGGCATCATGAGAAAATACTCCTTGTAACTTGGGTCACTGCCCCGCCCAGTCATATAGCCCAGGAACCTGGGTTTCCTTTCTTTCAGGTAAGGGGGCTGTGAGTCCAAGTCCATTTTCCTCAACACTCTCCTATGAACACTGGTCTTTTAACATACTGGGACACACACCTCTCCCCTAGTCCCTCTACATCACACGCTTTCCAGGGCACTTCAGCAAATGCCCGTGGGACAGAAATGCTAAGAGGTTAGACCAGGTTGTGAACTTTATACCAAGTATAAAGGAAGGCATTCTCTGTGGTGGTAGTTCCTGGGTTCTTCCCCTTGGGCTCTGTGGCAACCTTCAGGGTATAAGTGAGAAGGAGAAATGGGGAGAGGGGTCAGGAGCTACTGGAAGCCCCTGTGTGTCCCCAGTGAAGTTCCACAAAGAGTTGACCCCCAGAGGACACTGCTGGTGGATCACCATTGCTAAGCCTGCCATCCCCAGGCTGGAGGGCCACAGGACACAGAGAGGGCTAGCCCAAGAGGAAAGACGCCATTTCACCCTGGGACTGAGTTGGGGAGAGGATAGAAGATTAGTGAGCTCTGAAGCAGAGTTGGCATTAAGAAAGGGGGGGAGGGTCGGGCTGGAGAGATGGCTCAGCGGTTAAGAGCACCCGACTACTCTTCCAGAGGTCCTGAGTTCAATTCCCAGCAACCACATGGTGGCTCACAACCATCTGTGAAGAGATCCGATGCCCTCTTCTGGTGTATCTGAGGACAGCTACAGTGTACTTATATATAATAAATGAATAAATCTTAAAAAAAAAAGGGGGGGGTCACAGGCTAGATAGACACATTCCTGGGCTAGAAGTCATGTCTGGCCACAGCAGGAACGTTTGGAAAAAGCCCTGGCTGGAGCTGGTTAGTGATCACAGCTGGCCAGCAACCTAGAGAGAGCCCTGAATGTCCAGTGCCGAAGATGGTTCAGGAAAGCCTAGCCCTGGAAGCTGGAGGTTTGCCAACACAGGGAAGGTCAACCCTATAGACTGTCTTCAGTCCCCGAGGAAGACACACGGCTAAGGACTTGAGCATTTTGGGGAGCACCGTGTAGAGACGGAGAGACGACACAACTTGCTCATTTTCTCGTCATCCTAAACCTGCCGTAGAGCTGAGCTTTTATCAGCTACCCACCCAACAACACCCAACATTTGCAGCTCTGAGCTGAGTCAAAGACAAGAACAGCTCATAGGCATTCCAAGATGGAATGTTCAGTCCAAGACTGTCCACATGGCGTGAAGACTACCCCAGCCAAGTCGCAGATTGTTAGACAGATGGGAAGCGATCCTAGCAGACTGGAGATACAGGTGGATGAGAGGGATTATCTTCACCGGGCGATGGGAGAACTGATCAAATCGGGGGTAGGGGGGAGTGACGAGATTTGGTGAGGATGGGAAGGAAGAGGGTGGAGGGCTGGACACCGCTCCCTTTGAACAGACCCAAGCTCTGCTGCCCCCAGAAGGTGTTGTGCATGCAAAGTCGACAACATCTGATCTAAGTGGCATGTCTCAGCTACCAAAAAGTACAACCTGCCCTTCCCAGTGTGTCATGTGGAAGTTGGTGCCTGGGAAAACACACTTGATTGACAGCAGAGACCCTGGGCCCGTTCTGCACGGCATGCTGAGTTTAGATCTTTTAAATTTGGAAGGACGTGGAGGGGGAGTTGGAATGACACTTCTTCTCCTTGCGACCGCAGCTCACAGGAGGACTACCCAGACTGCCTTCTGAACGCGACAGACTTCTTGCTGCTAGATCGTTTACACTGGGTCTGGAGTGCCCAATGAGGGCGGAGACAGGAAGATGCTTGACCAATCAATGAACTTTAAGTGGACTCGACCCGAGTACCTATTGTCTCCACTGTGGAAAAGATTGACACATGAGCCACGAAGACGGGGCAGCTCTCCCTCTAGAGTGGCAAGAATTGTCTGCTCTATGGTCCCCAGGCCTTGAACAACTTCTATGTCTCACATCCTACAAGAGGGTTTGTGGGGGAAGCACTGGCCTAGTTGGCTGGCTTGGTTACTGGGGAGGAGGAGGAGGAAGAGGAGGAGGAGGAGGAGGAGGAGGAGGAGGAGGAAGAGGAGGAGGAGCAGGAGGAGGAGGAAGAAGAGGAGGAGGAGGAGGAGGAGGAGGACTGAGGTAGGGAAGCATGGTGGTTTCTTATCACTGGCAGATCCAGCCATCAAAATATGAAACCGTAAGGAGGATATGCAACGGAAGCAGAATCAACGTAGGAAGCAGCGGGCAGAAATAAATGGGCGTCAGTAGGAAGCAAACCAAGTGAGCTTGGAAATACAGAGGAAGCTCAGATTCCTGCCTGGCTCTTGAGTCTCTCACCTAAAGATGTGTCTTAACAAAGCTTGTTTCTAAGCACAGGCTCTTGTGTACCCTGGCTTCTCTGGCCTTTGTAATGCCTCGGACATTCTGCCCTCAGCTCCTAACTCATAGGAAAATTCAAGCTCAGAGGACAAGGAAAGGAACCCGGGCAGCCCCTGCCTAGTTTCTCTGGCTTGAGGGCAGCCTTTGGTAGAGCCAGTTGATGGCCCTCAAACCATGACATGAGGACTGAAGGGGAATGGCTTTAGCACAGACACACCTGCCCAGCTCCTGACCCCAAAGGAGGAGGTCTATCTTCATATTGACTACTGAGGAACTGAGTTTCCGGAGTGGGGTGGTCAAGACCATCAGTCCCTGATGCACAGTGAGGCTCCAGGCCCTGGAGCCCTGGTCTTACTCATAGACGTGCTTAGTCTCACTGACCGGAACACATGCTAGCTGGTGGAATGGCGCTGGGTCCCCCCATGCAGCATGCAAAGGCCAGCATGCACAGTGTGCTCACCCTTTCAGGGGATTGTGGCGCCACCAGGGCTAGGAGCCAGCTGTTCCTTCTATAGCACACCTTCTAGAGCCATCTCTAGGATCAGAGATGTGAGGTCCAGCAAGGCTCAGGTGGCCACAATAGGTTTTCTCTCGGCTTCAGAGGGTTCTACATGTGAGACCCCTTCCAAAGCCAGCCTCCTCAGTAGGGACAAGCATCTATGAAAGGAGAGAGCACGTTTGCAAATCCTCTAGTCAATGCTCTCTCTATGCCTTCCTTTCAAGTCTGGCTTCTCCACTGAAAGGGTGAGCCTGGAGCATGCTTTTCAGGCCGAGTCACTTTCTCTTGCTGGGCTCTGGCCAGCATGGGCTCCATCTGCATTGCCCCATGCCATGCCCATTACCTCTGTTGATGGTACAATACCTGCAGTTGGAGTAGCTTCAGGCACAGCACCCAAGATGGCCAGAGAGAGAGAGAGAGAGAGAGAGGGAGAGAGGGAGAGAAGGATGAGGGGGAAGAGAAAACAGCATAGGTGAGACCACAGAGGACAGCAGAAAGGGTCTGGCTCAAGCCCGACTCCAGGGGTATGGCCAGGTCCTAGATGCAACCCCGAGAATGCTAAGTGGTGTTCAGGGAGCTATGCTCAACTCCACTGGAGTCAGGTGGGTTCCCATTATTCTAACCTAGGGCTTAGATACATTTCTAAGGCATTGCGTCTCTACTCATATTCAAGGGCTTGCCATATAAGAGGTGCCTGCAGGCACAGTTCAGGCAAAATGTTATGTTCCAGCTCCTTATTCCAAGGATTTGTCCTGCCCTGGCTGGGTTAAGTGACTCTCTAAGAGGCCAGGAATTGAGGATGAAGATGTAGGTGGTGCAGGAGCAGCCAGTTCTAGGCAAAAAAAAAAAAAAAAAAAAAAGAGCCCTTGCAAGACGCTGGGGAGTAGTGGGTGAGGGGCCGTTCCCAGCTCATACTTTCAAAGTGTGATGACACCGAAGGCCCCGGAGCTCTGAAAGCACCTGGCTTGGCTTTCTGCTGCCTCGATTTCCCCCACTAACTGTACTTCATGAAACTAGGAACGCAAACGTGATTGAGAGTGCTAGAACAAATCTCTGGAATAGTCCACAAACCCAGAAACACCTCTGCTCTCTCGTCCCCACGGAGTTGCAGGGATTTCCCCATCGTGGTCACTGAGATTGGACAAAGGGGCTTTGTCTTCTGTCCTGAGCCTGGAAGAGAGGCTCTCTGGACATCCCTAGAAGTATGGAGAGAGTGTGCCATGGCCCGACAGTCTCTGGTAACATCCCACCAGGAAAGGGAGTTTGTTGTGTGACTGACTATTCCTGATCTAGGAGACCAGAGAGGGACACGGGGCACCGACATTCCTCCAACTGCTGCTGCAGAGCACCGAGCTGAGGCTGCAGGGCCTGGTAGGTCCTCCTAGGAAGCACAGGGCTCTCCTGGGACAGAGGATGAGAATGCTCAGAAAAAGCCCATTCAGATCAGGATCAGACCACAGGACCTCAAGGGAGGCAGGCACTAGTCACGATCCTGTGACAGTGCCAGGGACACTTGTCCATATCGCCTCTTTTTGGTCTCCCCTTGCATACTGAATCTCCCTAAACTTCCTGCCCTAGGCAGCACCTCCATTCAGGCAGAGAAGGAGACAGTCTTGAGGATGCCTCTAGACATTATCTTTATGCCCCTTGCTTCTGGTGCAGTGTCTGGCTTGGTATATGTGCGTGGGTCCTCAAAAAAATGGCTGTTGCATAGGCTATTGTATTGAGGCTTTCATGATCCAATTTTTTGGGAGGCTACACTGAAACCAGCAATGCATGCAAATGAGCCGAGAGTGCCCCCTAGTGTATACATAAGTCAGGCGCAGCTTAGTGTTTGGGTCTGGCCTTGACTGTGAGTTCGCTCGTTCTTTGTTCATGAAGCTGGCTTGGCCAAGAGCTGTTCCCAGCTCTCACATCTCTGCAACCAGATACCTCATCTTATTCATGTTGCAGAGGGAGGATGTATTTCCTGCTCCGCTCTCCATACAGGCAAGCACTTTGCCCTATCTCCTTGGCTCTAAGTGCCCTTGGCAAAAGACAGGATGTTCCCAGAGTCCTTAGGGAGGACTCTCAGTGATAGTCTTGCCTCCCTGAGTAGATGAGCAGTTTGACTCTTTAGGATGGTTCTGTCTCATGTCCACTGATTGCCTCCCAGCTCACATGTCTTTCCTTATTCCCCTGCAAGGACAGACAGTTAAGTAGCTGAGCAAGTCAAGGCAGAGTGGAGAGCTAGGTCCGCCTGAGACCTTTCCCGATACAGTACCGATATCTCTCAGCACCCAAGACAGGCATCTCCCGCGGTGGGGCTAAGGGTTTGTGGCCTCACTTCCTTTCCTCCCTGGAAGGCCAAGCCCAGCTTCTGGTGTGTTTCTCTGGGTGTCCAGATTAGCTAGGGCCTTTTACTCTAAGGACTGCCACGGTGGACCTACCTTCATTTGGAGGTGTTGGGGACTCCTCCGTGGCTGCTTCTCCAGAGCCCACCTGCGTCCTGGCACTGAGGGAGAAGCGGTAACGGGACACGGGGTCTGCTCTCTGCACCGAGAACTTGGTCTGATTGGGAGAGAAGTTTTCCACCATCTGCTTTCCCAGTTTGGTTCCATTAACTGGGGAGAGAGGCAAGTGGGAGGTTTAGTCCCTACGTGGGTTACAGGACAGCTTCTGGAGTTTCTGGGAGAGGAATGTGGCCCTTGCCTATTCAATATTCCAGCAATATTCAAGACTTGGCCTAAGAGCAGGGCATTGGGCACAGACCCCCTCCCACTGGGACCGCCCATTAGAAGTACGAGGAACTTCTACTGTTCCTCAGGGTTCACTTTTGTCACTGACCCAGTGACTAGAGCTTTCCTGAAAGTCATGAGGTCAAGTCTAAAAGCTCCGTTTACACTTCCTAAGCCCTCTGTCAAGGTCAAATCTTTGGAATGCTTTTCTTCTGTCCAAACAGAACCGAGAAATTCCCCAGGGCCTGGATTGCAACTGTCTCTTTTGTAAAAGACCGCCTTCTTCAATACAGAAGGGGAGGGGTCAGGTCCAGAGATCAATTCAGAGCAGCACGGAGTCCACATTATTGACTGCTAAAGTGTCAATAACAAGTCACTGACCCTTTGAGATTCCCTGAGAGGGACAGCACTGTCTACACTAGCGGTCTTAGCGTTTTTTTGAAGCACAAGGACACATTCCTTTCCTCCCCGGAGACTCCTGAACATCCTTTGGAGACTACAAGCTCCTAGAGGGCTGGGGTTGTCCCCCTCGTTAGAGTGACCTTTGCTGTCCCTGCAGATGGTGCTGTGTAGGAAGGGCAGGAATTGGGTCCTGCCTGCTCCCTTAGTTATGAGGAAAGCTTCCTTATCTCTCATTCCTACGCAATGCCCTCTGTACCCACAGGCTTCCAATCTCCACTCCTCAGGAAAACGGTGCGAAATGGTTTGTGACTGCATCTGATTCAGAGGGAGCCGAAAGGGAGAACGTACAGGGCACGTATCTGAGCGTGTATCCAATCAGGATCCCGTTGGGGTGCTCTGGGTGATCCCATTCCAGGTTGATGGTCTCCAGGTTGGGCTGTCGGACTCTGAAACGCCTGGGGGCACTGGGTACTTGGGGAAGGAGGAGGGAGCCAGGAGGTGAGGGCAGGGAGGATGAGGAGAACACAGAAAACAAAGTACAGGCATGAAGGCATGGCCTTAGGTACCCCCGTGATTGGCTACTGCTGAACCCGGCCCTAGCTCCTTGAGGGCAGAGCCTGCTGCCTGCCTGGCACGCACTTTCGCCTAGGATAAAGCCAAGCGGGCTCAGCTACTGCTGTTGAGCTGGGGGACGAAGTCAAGTGAGTTTCCTTTTAGCAGCTACACCCTGGAGATGGCACAAATTAGGTGGCTTCAATCCTGCAAATATACCTCCAAGCCATAGAGCCACTCCCAGGCAGGCAACCGGTTATAACTGTCTTGAGGAAAGGGTGCAGTTCCCAGTCCCCAGCCAAGGGCTCTCACCACTGGCTGCAGCAGCAGGCCCCAGCTTCTGAGCTGGGAATCCAAGCTCTATTGGGGAGGAGACAGAGGAAAGGAGCGGATGAGGGTGATGGGGAAGAGACCAATGATAGGAACCAAACTGAGGAAGGAGGGAGAGACAGGGATAGAGAAGACAAGAGGGAAGAGCTAGGGAGAAGCAAAAGGAGGAAGAGAAGAAAAATAGGAAACAGTTAAGGAGGGAGGGAGGAGGAACAGAGAAGGCATAGCTCATGCCGAGTGGGTAAAAGAGCCAATGGGGAACCAAGGTGATAATAGAACTTTCTAGATGTTTGGCCCCCAGGGTTTGATCAAATCAGAAACCCTCAGGAGGGTGGGGTGACACTTGGCAGTACTCTATACACATAGGCCACATAGGAAAGGAGTGTTTCCTGTTGCTGTGGGGAAGCTGGCGTAGGTCTCAGGTTCTGGTAAGCAGGACATCGAAGTGGCCAGATGCACATGTGGCTTCTCCTCAGAGGACATGCTGGGGTCAGTCTCATAGCCTGTGTCTGGAAGGCCATGGGCACACTGCACAGATCTCTTGACAAACAAGTTTCCATGAGGGTGGGTCACTCTGGTGATGGCCATCTGCTTGCCGAGGTCACCCTGGCTGTCCACGCCAAGCCATCTGCTCCAAGTGGCACTACCCTTGTCCAAACCCACTGGAAAGAGCTCCAGGTCAGACCTACCTCCTTCCGGGGTGGTGAATTCCTTGGTTTCACTTCGAGGCCCATCACCTCTCCCATTGACCACAACCATCTCCAGCTTGTAGTTACTGTAGGGGAACAGGCGACCCACCACGCCCCGGGGGCGGTCGCCAGGGAAGCTGGCCTGCTGTCTCTTCTGAGACACCCACAGGTTCTTCAGCAAACTGCTTTCCCTCCAGTAGTAAGCCTTTGAGACAGAGGCAGGTTGGTGAGGGGCTAGGCAGCAAGGCCAGGTTAGTGGTTAGTGGTGGTAGTGACTGGTCCTCCCTTTGCTTGCTACAGGCTGCAATGACCTCTTCCTCCCCATTCAGGATGGCAGGACAGCCTTAGGGTCCCCGATCATGAATAGAGCAATGCTGATCGTGAAACAAGGTTAAAGTCCCCACTCATTTTTGGAGCCATGACACCACATTTTTGGAGAATACGTCCCAGCTGGGTAGCAGGTTGCCCAGGGAGAGTCCATGCCAGGACCATAAACGTGAACCTGTGCCAAGGGGTCCTGGCACAGAAAGCTTTGTGCTGGTGCTCAAAGATCATTTTGCTTTCAGTTGGATTAGTACAGTTTAGGGAGACAGAAGGTGGGCAGGCAAGGAGCAGGTTGTCCCAAACAGTCGGAGTACATGAACGGTGGCTGATATAATTCTCAGAAGCCAAGTGATTTCTTCACATACTGTTGAAGATCTTTCAGGCGGCAGACACCACGTCCAAGTCAGTAGGGACACAGGGCTGCAGGTAGCAGAGCTTGGATGGGAAGGGTGGCTTGGAGGTGGCAGAGGTGAAGGGTATAATGAAGGCCTTATTAGCAGTGGTAGGAAGCCACAGGACAATGTGTCACAGCAGTGTTGCCAGCAAAGTGGTGCAGGAAATCCAGACTTAATGATAAGTACTTCAGTAAGAAAAATCTCCAGGCCAGCAGGTTAAGGGTTAAACATTAACTCTGTTGGGGGGGAGCTAGGTCAGGTGCACCCGGCCTTGCTTTCTTTAGTTCACTGCCAAGTTCGTTTCCCAAGAAGGGACGAAAGCCCTTCTGTGTGTCCCCAGCCATCCACCAGCCAACTCTTGATGACCTCAGAAGTCACAGACCCAGTGGGAACCCATGCTATGTCACCCTCACGGCCCAGCCAACTGAAATGCAGCTACCCTCCTGAGGGAAAGTCCTCGGTTACCCCTCCCTACAATCTCAGCCCAGTCCTCTGAGGACAGGTGACTTGGCAGAAACTGCTCGTAGGCTGAAAGCACAAGAGGCCAGGGCCTTTGGAATCTGTGTCAGGTAGTGGAGTTGGCTTGGGCAACAAGAAGGCAGCTTCTACCCCACCCCTTCGGTGGCTCTGCCCGTTAGTGTGGCTTTCTGCAACCAGGCTGGGGGAGCAAACAGCTCAGCAGGAGCCTCTGAGGGAAAGGGTGCAGCTCAGGGTGCTTCGGTTATACACACGGAGATACACATGTCTGTCCACATATGGATATAAAACATGCGTGCTCCACAGGACTGGGTGAAAGCTAGCACGCTCCTAAGTATCTTGAGCTAGGCTCAACCTTTTAATATACCATGTGCGTTCCTATAGGCATGAGCCGTGAGACGTTCCTGTGAGTAAGGGACCACTCTCATATAATTCTTTCACCTAGTGACGGTTGTAGCTGTCATGATGTCATTTTACATAGTATTACACGTATGGCTGTGCTGGTGCTGTGTAAAAGGTCTACTGGGTCTAATGGCTAAGCAGAGCCATTGTACTGCTTCAGACTTACTCTATGTTATACTGTTTTGCTTCTGCAGTGCGGGGCCTCACAAACATTAGGCAAGCCCTCTCCCACTGAGCGATGCCCAGGCTCTGCCTCTTTTTTAATCCTATTTGGACAACGCAGCTTACTGTCAAACTGTCAACATTACGCTGGCTTGCCGTGCGTGTTGACTGCAGTAAGCTGCCATGCTGAGGGACTGGCTTATACCAGCTAGGTTTGTCTCAGTGTGCACCACGATGCTGGGCACAGTGACAGAACTGGCTAATGATGCATTTCTCATCCCTGTGGCTAAGTGACACATGAAGATATGTATTGTACACTATACATACGTGTATGGGTATGCATGTGTATGTTCCCCATTCCAGAAATCATTTTGAATCAACTTTAGATCCCACAAGTATTCCTAGGGTCTCTCAGGATCCCCTACACACCTCGGCTGCTACCCCTTCCCCTGGTTAGCAAGGAGGTGGTTAGGTGGGGCTGGGTGCTGGCCTTCTCACTCGATACTCTCTGAGCTGGCCCTGGACCGTGTCAGAGTAGACGCGGTTCCACTGAAGGCTGATGGCTGTGCTGTTCAGGACTCGGATTTTAACTTCAGTGGGTGCAGCCCTGGGATCTGTAACGTGCGGGGACAGAGAGCTGGTTAAACACGCAAGGTTGGGTCCTGGATTCTAGGGTTCCCTAGGATGTGTTCTGAGCCTGTACCTCTACTCTGCTGCACACTGAGTGCTCCAGACTGCGGTGAAGTCTTGGGACAAAAGGGTGACAATCCAGGTGACCAGAGCAATCATTTGTGGCACCCAAGCACAGGGGACATCTAACTTCCTTTCCACTCTCTACCTGTCCCCACTGCTCTTCCTGGACCTTGTCAGCCGAGCACCTTTTCCTCAGGCTTCTTGGGGAGTTTGGACCATAGGCGCCAACATGAGGTGCCAGGGTGGGAGTAAAGGGTACATTGGCTGCAGGTTGGCAGTGCTGCGCTCCTCTGCCAGATCCCCTACACACAGCTCCACACAAGTGGTGGTGACTCATGCGTCCTCTGCCCCTTTGAGGCTCAAAGGGAAATCACAAGTTCTTGCTAGCCCTCAGGAGTCTCAGAGCCCTTAGGGTTCTCCTCAAATACTCTTCAAAAAGTGATCAATAATCAATTCAGAGTTCACCGACAGAAACACTATCTGTGGAAAGAAGATGCCTCGATTTTGTTCAGGAAAAGAACCTGGCTCTCGCTGTGACTACCGCTCTGTAGCCAAAGCAAAGCTGCTGCAGGGATGCACAGGGCCCTGGGTGGAGAGATACAGAAACCAAGGGGTCGTCCAGGAATCCTGCAGCCCCATGCACTGACTGGCAGCCCCCACTAGACTCTTGTGGAGAAGTATCGTCCACGTGGAGGCCTCTGTTCATTTCCAGTGGGGCAATCCATCACTGCTTCTGGGACTCAGTCCTCATGGCTTCCCCCTCACCACCATGAAACCACTGACCTGACCTGGAGCCCTGCCTCACCTACCATGTCCACTCCTGGTAAGATCTGCTCTCTTGTCCCTTCTTTCTGCTCACCCCACCGATCCCTTAACCTCTTCTTGGATCAGACCCAGACCCAGCTGTTGAGTCTGGTTGAGTCTGGCAACGCTCTGCTTTGGTCACAAGCTGTGGGACTGGTGCTGACACACTAGGCACAGAGGCCAGGCACACACTTTCACATACAGGTCTAGAGTGTTGACCGGCCCAGGGCCAACTTCCTAAGAACCTCCCACTTCATGTTCAATCCCAAGGGCCGGGAACAGTGTTGGAATACTGGCAGGTGGTGGGTCAGGAAGTCTCAAGTCGGTGCTTTCTAGACTTCACTGCCTGTGGCTCCCCTGCCGTGGGAGTCTAGCCTGTGCACTGGTTCCTTGGAGCATCTAAATAGCTCATTTAAATGGTAGTCTAAAGTCTTTCTTAATGCCAACAAGACTTGGCAGTAAAGCAATCTGTCTGGGGACCTGGGGACCTGGGGACCTGGATTCTTCTTTCAAGCATGGCATTTGCTACTGTAGAGTCCTTGAAAAGGTTGTCTCTAGACTCTTGAGTTTTATGGCTGTAATGCACTGGGGTGTGTACTGGGCTAAGGGGGATGTGTTCAAAAGAGAATTCTCCTGACTGTTGCCAGGCGCTGCACAGCCCAGGTGTCACGGCAGGAAAGCCCTATTTCTTGGGAACTGGTTGCCTTCCCATGACACATCCTGAGTTTGTCAGCTCATGAGAGTGGGCTTATTTAGCTTAGCAGTGGGGGTCCTGTGCGGGGAGGGAGGGGGACCAATACTCACAATCTTCCCCCGAGTACCCAATGACGGTTTCAGGCTCCGGGCCTTTCCCAAAGTCATTTTCAGCCTGGACTCGGATCTCATAGGGTACGTAGACAGGGGTCTGCCCCACCACATAGCGAGAGCCCCACACGGTGACATTGTTCCAAGTCTCTCGGGTTTCTCTCCGTCGCCACTTGACAATGTAGCGCAGGTTGGGGCCAAAGGCGGAGGTAGCATTCATAGGCTGTGCAGACAGACAGACAGACAGACAGACAGGGTGGACAGGGTGTTGGTAAAGCTGTCTTCATCTGTGTTACTCTACCCGGGCTTGCCTGCAAGCAGCCAGCTCCTGTGCAGTGCAGAGGATGGCACCCTGCCTCTGCTCACTCCCCGAGGAGCCTATATCATAGGAACTCTGTGGCATCCAGATTCCCTATGACAAAAGCTTCCCCAGAGACTTCACTTAAGCTGCAAGCATCACCCACACTGCAGGTGCATTGGGAGCAAACGCTTTACTTTGGGCAAACTTCCTCCTAAGACAGAAGGAGCAGGGAACCAATGATAGACAATCCCAATCTCTGGAGTCAGAGAGGACTTTGCTCTAACCAAACTACTCTTTTATAGACGAGACCGAAAGTCCAGAATCGACTTCAATCCTACCAAGTCCCTATGTCTGTCTTGTCCTTCTCTGAACATCAGAGCTGGTTAAAGATGACCGAAACCCATCAGTCCTAAGGATCTGGTTCAGGAACCAGGCTCCTAGAGCTTGTCACACGGAGCCACAGACGAGCTGTCCAGAATTCAGATTCAGTCCAAAGCTGCTGCTGGTCAAGGCTGTTGGAGGCACAGGCTTCAGAGTGACAGGGTTGATGGGGACTCTGAGGGGCGAGCGCCACATCTCTGGTCGTTATCCATGCAGTGGCCCAACGCCACTTGAGTGAGTGTATTTTCCAATTTCAGTCTTGGGAGTGGTTTGGGAAAAGTCAGTTTGAAAGCATGTACCCCAGTTTTAGTTTGGAAGGGGTGTTCAGGGGGCTAGGGTGAAGAGGGGAGATGACCTTTCGGGTCACCTAGCCCATGCTGTAGAAAGATCCTGGACTTTGTAATGGCGTCGGTGCCTCCAATAACCCACCGCACAGAGCCAGGGCACATCCAGCTCATGTTCTGTATCTGTCTGTCCCCTAACGCCTAGGTCCCTCCTTCAAAATCAAAATCGATGACTTTTGCTAGACTGGTAGCCTGTGACATTTGGTGACCTCCACTCCCATCTCTGCTCTGAACTCTGCTTCCAGACACTTTTTCCGTTTGATTTCTGAATGCTCGATTCTGACGGGCTTGACTCTCAGAGGGCAGTGGTCCGCATCAGTCAGACCAATGTCTCTCAACCCGTGGGTCCCAACCCCTTGGGGGTGGGGAGGTGTCAGACAACTTTCACAGGGGTCACACCAGACATCCTGTATACCAGATATTCACACCACGATTCATAACAGCGGCCAAGCTGCAGTTATGAAGTAGTAACAGATAATTTCATGGTCGGGAGGGTCATCACAGAGAGGAACTGTATTGAAGGGTCGGGTGTTAGGAAGGTTGAGAGCCTCTGCGTTAGACAGACTGAAACATGCTATGGCACGGGGGGAGTAAGGAATAGGGGCTCCTGGGTGCCTGCTGCCAAGTGAACAGCCCACTGGGGGCTGGGGTGGGGAGGTACGCTCACCGTCCATGTGATCTCCATATTGTTTTTTCGTGTCCCTTCGCCCTTCACATCACTGGGGTTGGATTCAGGGGCTGGAATCCAAACAGATAAAGCTGAAACCCAACCCAAGCCTGACCAGGACCTCCAGAGCACCTCCTACCTAACTGGCCCCTTCTGTACCCTGGCTCTCCTCAGCTCCTGACTTTTTCTTCCACGTGCGCTACGTCTTCCTGGCTAAGACTTGCACCCCCCAAAGTAGAGCTAATTTCTTTTCAGCGCGATCCTTGGACGAGTTAGCGCTTGTCACAAAGCTTTCCGCATTGCGGATGGCCACCACAGTAACTCTGTACGCTGTTCCCTCCATAGATCATTGACGAGCCTGTTTTGTGGTATGCTGGCTTGTCCTAGTGTTTAACGTTTGGGGGCAAGCATTTCTACCTCTGTGAGCTGGTGTGATCGCATAAATCTATCCATTTGGTGTGTTAGGAAGAGAAATCTGACATAACACCAGATTGCGTGTGTGTGTGTGTGTGTGTGTACATATACATATATGTCTCTGTCACAGCTCTGCAGATGATAAAGAATCATTAACAATAATACAAATGACAGTTAGGATCTACCTTGTGCTTATAGCATGATGGGCACCACAGTATTTTCTATTCCTTCCTTTCATGTGCATCTGTGTGTGCGCGTGTGTGGGGGCCAGGGGGTGTCTTCCTTAATCACCCTTCACCTTATTCTTTGAGGGTCTCTCGCTGTACCTGGAACTCAGGGATTCAGCCACAGTGGCTGACCAGCAAGTCCCAGAGATGCTTCCTTCCCCTCCACTTCTCCATTGTCAGGGTGACAGATGAGAGCCACCAGGCCCACCTTTACATGGGTCCTGGGGATTGAATTCAGGTCCTCATGCTTCACAGCAAGCATTTTCTAACTGAACTAGCTTCCTGGCCCCCAAGACACATTTTCTTCTACATTACAGCTGTTTGTTTGTTTGTTTGTTTGTTTGTTTGCTTGGTGTATGCACTTGTGGCTTCACATACACCACAGTGCATGTGTGAAGGCCAGAGGACAACTTTTGGGATTTAGTCATCCCCTTCCATCCACTGGGTACTAGGGATCAAACTCACGTCATCAGACTTGGCAGTTGGTGCCTCTTCCCACTAAGATACCTCCCCAGCTTTTTAAAGTGGGAGTCCTCTCCACAGCCCTGAGATGTATGTGTGGTTATTGTCATGGGAGGAGGGGCTAGACCCCAGAAAGGCATGAAAGTTGCCTAAGTCCCGTGGCTGGGTGCTGGGATGGGTCAGTGCAAACTCAGGGCACCTGGAACTCAAGTATACTCACGTGCCCCGCTTGTTCGGTACCGCTCGGATGGAAGGCTGGGGTGGCTGCTCCCAACCTCGTTGACAGCGATGACTCGGAACTGATAGTTGACATACGGGGACAGATGGAGGACGGCTGAGTTGACACTGCCTGGGAACTTGGAGTGGTCATGCCAGACTCCTGGCTGGAACTGGTCCTCTTCAAACTGGACAACGTAGTCTGAATGGACAAGGAGGACAGAGCTGTTCTAAGAGCACATCCTTCACGGCTTCTGTTTGTCTTTATTCCCCAGGATAGACAGGGACGCACAAAGACACCTTCCCAGGACACAGGAGATAACCAAGGCCTCCATGCATGGGTCATGAGGCAGAGGTGGGAGCTGACACTAAGGGGCCCTCGTCCAAGACTCTCTGGCTTTGGAGCACAGGGCCCTGGGCTGACCTGTGATGGGACTGTTGTTATCATCCCCCGGGATCCAGGTCAGCCTCACACTCCTTTCCGCCAGGTCAGTGAGCTCCAGGTCCCTGGGTCGGTCTGGCCGCCCTGGCAGCAGAGGAAAAAGGTGTCACTCTGAGCTTCTGAAGGAGAACCAGTCCCTCTCCTTGGAGTAGTACTAGTCCTGGTTGTACAGTCCCTGAGGGATTCAGGTCTCTACTGCCAGTAGATCAAACCCCAACCTGCCCTGGACAGCCAGTGCAGGAGCCAAGACAGAGAAGATCAAAGAATATGGAACAAGGAAATAAGGAGAATCAGGTAAGGCAGAGGGAGTGACACCATCCTGTTTCTTCAGATCAGGATGTGTGTGTGTGTGTGTGTGTGTGTGTGTGTGTGTGTGTGTGTGTGTGTGGTGTTTTAGAACACACCATTGGGGAAAAGCTGATGCCTCCATGAGGGAAGCTGGCGGGGGGTGGGGATGGGGGGGAGGCGGGCGGGGGTGGGAGATGGGCTGTGGTGTGTGTGTGTGTGTGTGTGTGTGTGGTGTATGTGTGTGGTGTATGTGTGTGGTGTGTGTGTGATGTGTGTGTGTGTGTGTGTCTGTGTGTTGAGCTGTTTCATAGGGGCCTTGGCTCTGTGTGTGTGGGGGGTGTGTGGGTGTGTGTGTGTATGGTGTGTAGTGTGTCTGCGTGTGTGTTGAGCTCTATTTCATAGTGGGCCTTGGCTGTGTGGTGTGTGTGTGTAGGTGTGTGTGTGCGCCACTCCGCATGACGACTGCTTGTCTTTCTGGATTCCAGGACTGGCAGGAGCATCCCAGGAGAGCTGAGTGCTGAGCAGGGCAGATAGACAGGGAAGTGGGGAGGGGACAAAGACAGGCCAGGCCTGGTAGGAGACTCAGTCTGGACTAAGTGAGGGTGTAGAGCAGAGGGGCCATAGGCTTCCACACAGGTTAGAGGAAACAGCTTTTTCGGGGGTGGGGTGGACAGTGTTGTTCTAGTATGAACATCACCCTGGTTTTGGAAGAAAGTCGTGCAGCCTTAGAATGGAGGCAGACAGCTCCCCCACGTTACCTCCCTGAACCAGCTGTTTCCATATTTTGGCTGATTACTAGGAGGACCCGGAACAGTGATTCTCAACCCGTGGGTCACAACTCCTCTGTGGGGGTCGAATAAGTCTTTCACAGTGGTAGCCTAAGGCCACCGGAAAACAGATATTTACGTTATGATTCATAACAGCTGCAAAATTACAGTTACAAAGTAGCATGTACTTAAGGAGTTTGTACAGAATGAACAAAAATCACTTTATGGTTGGGGGTCACCATATTAAAGGGTCATAGCATCGGGAAGGTTAAGATCTACTAACCTAGACAGTGAGTCACTTAAGTTCACAGTAGTGCATGTATGCGTGGGTGTGGGTGTGCATGATTGCACAGCAGTAGGTGTGTGGCAGTCTATACATTGCCGAGCCTCTGGGGAACATCTGAAGAAACTTTTCTGACTGGCCATTAGGCATGTGGGGCATAGTTAGGGAGGGCTAAGAAGAAAAATGGCGGTCCAGACTTATGAGTCCAACCTGCAGAAGGAGCCTTGGCAAAGGCCAGGAAGGCAGGTGACTGTGGGTGCCTGAGGGTCAGAGGTCACATGTAGGGCATTCAAAAGTGTCCACCAGCACATTCATCCTCACGATTCCACCCCTGGGCACCAGTGCCCCCGATTAGTACAAATTTACCTTTGGGCAGGGCAGCCAAACGGTTAGTCGGAGTGGCCTGATCAGCTGCAACGGTAAGATGGGTTATCCAGGTTAGCAGGTTAGCAGGGTTAAACGCGTCCAGGTTAGATAGATGGATGGCTGAGGCTTCTTCAGCCGTCCCTGGGCAGTCTACCTCCCAGCTGGCCCCTGGTGTTTCTCCACGGCCTGGAGTAGAGTTTCAGGCTCTTCCTGTCCTAATACTGTTAACATATCTGGGCCCACCATGGCCAGCCAGTGTGACCTCCACTGCAGGAGTGCGGAGAGGGTATAGGACAGATGGTAGTGAGGCCTTCCACTGGAAGGGGTAGCCATCTTCCTGTCTGTTCAGAATGGCTTGCTCTCTATAGGCCCGCATGGGCAGGATGGGGTGGCATCATCTTAGTCAGTGTATGGCAGGGTGAAATGCCACCAACATCTGGGAGTAGCATGGGAGGGGAAGGAAGATGGAGGAGGTGCTGGAAGTGTGCACCCTCCCACACACACATACCCCACACACATAGAGACAGCACTCCAACCATTACACCTACACAGACACACAGACACACACACCACATACATATATACCCCCACACATATAGACAGCACTCCAACCATTATACCTACAGACACACAGACACACAGACAGACACACAGACACATACCACATACATACATATACCCCCACACATATAGACAGCACTCCAACCATTACACCTACAGACACACAGACACACAATACACACACACATACCACATACATACATATACCCCAACACTGTAACACACAACATTCCCCCCTCCATGCTACTCCTACCCTACGCCATACCCGTATACACATACACACGTATACACACACCATATATAACACACACAACAGTCTTCTCTCTAAGCTATACCTACAGAGACACACACCCTATACCACACCCCATATTCACATACACACTCATACACAAGTCACAGGCCCAACACATGTATACACACACACACACACACACACACACACACACACCACTCCCCCTCCATACTACATCTACACACATACCACAACACCTCTCTCATCCCATACTACACACCTCCATACCATATCACTACACACACACACACACACACACACACACACACACACACACACCATCACCACCACCACCACCACCACCACCACCACCATCTTGGCCTAGCATTGCTTCAACATGGCTTTGGTCAACTTGGTGGTGTGGAGGTAGCTGTAAGAGAGCAGCAGAAGCTGCAGAAGTCACTCCACTTTCAGCTGAGCTTGGGAGGTCAAGGACCTCACCCAGGAGACAGAACTCCATACTGTCCTCAGCTGGTTTGAGAATGACATCTCGTAATCCAGAGACCCGAAAAGGTCATGGCGCCTAATGGCCACTGACTCTGCATTGCCCTGCCGACTGCTCACGGCTGCTCTGCTGCTGGGAAGCAGGGAGAAGGGCTGTCAGCGCTGATGTGGGTGACAGCTGTTACCTAGAACAGTGAGGTAGGCCTTTGCCAGGTCCTGGTCCAGCTCGGTGCTGGCCATGCACGTGTAACTGCCTTGGTCCCGCTCTGCCACTCCGAAGATGGTCAGGGAGTCATCTTCCTTTTTCATCCTGCAAGATGCCAGGCTGAGGTTGGCAGGAGGGTGGCTCACATAGGGGGCACAGCTGATACTTTTGTCCCACAGGGGGAGAGTGAGGAGGAGGTGGCTGGGCCAGGTGAGAGAGCATGGCTCCTGCTAGGGGTGTGAGGGACCATCTCAACACTGACTGAATGCAGGAGTTCTCAGCGTCCACAATGGACCCCGCTCTGAGCCTTTCTTGTGCTGTACGCACTCCCCAAATCAGGGCTCCATTACGCTGATAACCCGAGACGGGCTGATGTCGCTCCCCTTCCCTTACACGTGTTTTGTCCTTTGGCCCAGTTTCGACTTCTCTGAGCTCCTACAACCTGCTTCCACCGAAGGGAGGGGGCATTGCAGAGCATTCAATAACAATGGGCGATGCCCATGCACACAGGCAGGGTGAAGTCCTACATAGAGCTGGGTGAGACTGGGAATGGCTACTGTCTTACAGCCTAGCTCAGAGACAGCAGAACACCCTGGGAAGAAAGGCTGGGATCAGCAGTTCTCAATCCCAACTGCACATTACAAAATACCCAGGGGACATTTAAATACCATCAGCACCTGACCTTACATCAATAAAATCAGGACTGGGGTGTGGGAGGTGCAGCTGGGGGCACTGTCAAAGCATCCAGAAGATCTAGAACTGAGAAGCATCCGCATCTCACTAGATGAGGTAGACGAGGCCAGACCTGCCCTCTGCTGGTAAGCGGAGGCACTACAAGCAGAACTGAAGGGACTGGAGAATAGAATGCAGAATAAAGAGGTGAGGAAGGAAATAAGAAGAGGGGATGTAAAGGGCAGGAAGAAAAGTAAGAGGAGGGGCTGGAGAGATGGCTCAGAAGTTGAGAGCACCGACTGCCCTTCCAGAGGTCCTGAGTTCAATTCCCAGCAATCACACGGTGGCTCACAAACCATCTGTAATGAGATCTAGCGCCCTCTTCTGGCCTTCAGGCACATATGCAGACAGAACACTGTACATAATAAATCTTTTTAAAAGAGAGAAAGACAGAAAATGGGAGAGAAGAGGCAAAAGAGAGAGAGAGCAACAGCTCTCTGATAAGAGGGGGGAAAGGCGTTGCCCCTGAGGAAATGGTCACCAAAGCCATCACTATGCCTAGTAGCTCCCTAGTGACATGCGTGAGACTGAAAGTGAGGGCAGACGTCCCCTTAAGTGTGCGTAAGGAACGGAGATGGAGAGCAGGAACCTGTTTCCAATGTAGAGTGGCTCGTCATCCTTCAGCCAGGAGACTGTGAGTTTCAAGGAGGGGTCATGCTTCACACGGCACTCCAGCTGCACTGTGGTGCCCCTCTTGGCCACCTGGTCTTCAGGCATCCTGTAGATCCTGGTGGGGTCTGTGAAGACAACTGGAGAGTTGACCACTGACCCTTTCTCTGCCCACCAGCTCCCATGTGTAGTGTGCCATGCCTGAGCTGTTCTCTGGCTCAGAAATCCATGCTGTGAGGGCTGGGTTGGGAAGGCAGATGAGCCTCTGGATCAGGCTGGCAGGCTGCCTGCCTCGGTGTCCCCACACTTGGGTCAGCTGGAGTCACCGAGAGGACACGGTGATGCCCACCAGGATCAGACCTCAGGCAGGGGGCATTTCCAAAAGCACCAGCACCCGTGGATACCCACGAGCGTGGCTTTATCGCCCCACCTGAACTCCCGCTAGTTAGCCCCCTTGCTGACCTTTGACCTCCAGGCGGACTTGATTTTCAGCTTTTCCCAGGATGTTGGTGGCCACACAGGTGTAGATGCCTTGGTCCTCTTTGCGAATCATCTTGATTTCCAGGCTGCCATTTTCGTAGACGTGGTAGTTACCACCATCCAGGTTGCTTCCTTGCCCATTCTTAAACCTCACAACAGAGCAGCAGACACAGCAGACTGAGAAAGGACTGGCCCAAGCAGCAGAGCCCATGGCAGGGTAGGGACTGGGGAGCTCCAGGTAGACACACGGAGTCTTGAGTCTTGTAGGCTCTGCCTAGAACCACCAGCTAGAAAGACTCAGTTCACCCTGAACAATGTGGGGGTTGACCCAGATGGCCAGCTTTGACTGATTAAGGATCCCGGGTTTTGCAGAAGGGAAGCAAAGGGACAGACTACTCCTGCTGGGGAGACTTACTGGGGAGACTTGCTGGTCTCCTGGGACTTACCATCGGAGTGTTGGAATGGGAGACCCAAAGAACGGACAGTCCAGTCGCGTCCGGTTGTAAAGGATCACCCTGATGAGCTGGTTCCGGGGAGACAGCATCCGAGGGGGTACATCTGAAACCCCAGAGAGCCAATTTTTCAATATGGGTGTGAAGCATAGCCTTTCTCCTCCTCCCCTTACAGCAGCCTCCCAGACACCAAGATAAGGGGTGTCCCTTCTTCCTTTTACAAGCCTCGTCTAAGGGAAACCTATCCAACCTACAGCCCCTGGGTTCAGGTGTCCCGGGAACATTATAAATGCTGCCCAACACGTGTAGACCATAGCCGTGTTACAGTGTCAAAGGATGCCATCCTTGCTGTTTAGGTGAGGAGGGAGTGATTTATCCATCCGTCTGTCTGACATCCAGACAAGCGTTTGCAAAGGGTTTCCCCAATGTTCCACAGCTTCTGGAACCAGCCCTCCACAGCCCTGAGACATGTTGTATCTACCAGTTCCCACTACCCTCTCCTCGCCCAGAGAGTGCAGCGGCCATGCAGGTGCCATGCTCAGAATCACTTCCTAGGCAGCTTCTCACCTCCCCAGGTCTGTCCAACATGCCTGGGCTGCTGCCTCATGACATCACTAGACCCCGGGAAGATTCCACTGCCAGTGGGCAGAGACTCACCTAATACGCTGACGAAGGCATTGGCCAGCAGGTAGCCATGTTCGTTGGATGTGTTACACTGGTACACTGCCCTGCTGCTGATCTGAGTGTCCCGGAAGATGATAGTGTCTCCGGCCACCTCACGGTTGGGGTTGGGTGGTGCCGCTACAGGTAAGAGAGGCTTCCCATAAGAAACGGAAGAGGGCAGAGTGTAGGGCATGTGGGGCTCTCTCTCTCTCTCTGCCCCCCCCCCCGGGTCCCAAGTATGCTAAGGGTTCTGTGGAATGAGAACCCCCAAGTAGACCCAGCTTCTAGACTCAGCAACATTGGATCATGTGACCTGGACCCTATGGGAATTTGTTTCTCCACCCGTCATCTGGTGGGAACCCGAATCTTTGTTTTCCTTAGGCCCGTAGCTGGGCAGCTGTGGTTGAAAGTAAGAGCTAACGGAAACAGACCAACTTTGTAAATAGGAATCTAGGCACATCTCCAGTCGGTGTTGTTAGCACTGCTTCAGTTCCTGCTCTGTAAGACCACCCACAGCCTCATGGGCATTTGTGACGATATTCTGAGACTTTTCATACAGGTGTAAAGTGATGAGGGCAAGGCCTAGCTATACTGTCAGTGTTTCCGCTCCATTTATTTAGTCAATCGGTTAGTTTTCTGAGAGAGGGCCTTGTTGTGTAGCTCTTGTTGGCCTTGAACTCATCATGTAGCCCAGACTAGCCTTACATGCATGGCAATCCTCCTGCCTTACCTGCTAATCATTGGGATTGCAGGCATGAGTCAACGTGCTTGACTATCACTCGTTGTGATCTTAATCCAATGCGCATTGGCAAGAATAGAGCAACATCCAAATGGTCCAGCCTACCACTTTCCCCTCCTTTGTGCAGAACTTCTTTCATACGAAAAGGCTGCCCACCCCCAAGAGCTTCAAGGCAGCAGACTCTCTGTGCTTGCAAAAAGGTCTTCCTAAGACAAGGAACCTACACAGAGAGAGGCCATTCTTGCTAATAGTTCTCCTGTGTTGCTGAATTTGGGGAGCTGTAGGCCCTGTCCAGATGTCACTCTGGGACTTGGGACAGATCAAGTAATACATCTGTCCTGAGGGGATGCCATTGCTATCTCCTCATGAGAAGGAAGAATGAGGGGAGGGAATGACAAGGAGCTATGAAACAAACGCTTTCCAGACATGTAAAGGACAGTCACTTTTCTCACTTGTCACCACTGGAGATGTCTGGGCCTGGAAGCAAACGCTTTGGCTTGCTAAGGCTGTGAGCTCCCTGGGTTTGCTCACACCTACAAGGGAACAGGAGTCCGGCCCTACGGCGCCACTCAACAGATGAGAATCTGGGGACTCAGCAGAAAGTAAATGAAGGCAGACCCTGCGTCCCTATCATCTACCCTGGGACCTACTCAGCAAAAAACTACTGAGGAAGTGGCGCCACCAACCCAAACACATCCTTGCCTGGCCAATTTCATGAACCCAGTTTCCCCGCCAGTCACTCCTCTTAGGCTGACAGATGACCCCAGAGCTGAGGCACGGCAACCAGCTCCAGGCTGTATCGACAGGACAAAGCTCTGAAGTGTACCACCACTTCCTCCGAAGTCTACAAAGACAGGAGAGGGTAGCCCACAGGCTGGGGCTACATCTCTGCTCATGGTGGGGTAAGGAAACTCTCTGGGGAGAGTCACATATTCAGTGTTAGCAAGTGCAAGCCCGCTGCGGTCCAATGAAGTCTACCCCTCCCCTGCTTACCACCCCAGTGGCCTCCAGTAATTCAGAGTGTGGTTTCCTCCCCTGCTGTGTTTGTGAGGATGCAAACCCAGGACCCAGCAGGGTGGCCATCTCCTCTGCTTCTCCACTCAGTTCCTTGACCTATCTCAGCCTCTCCAATGGCTTATCAGGGCCAGCTTCATCGTTTGTGTGCGTGTCCTTTTCAAGTCTGACATTAGAGCAATGCGGGCTTCACAGATGAGTCTGTCAGCATTCCTTCCTCTTCTACTTCATGAACAGTTTGAGAAGCACTGGCGTTAGCACTTCCTTAGAGGCTGAATTCTTTCAGCAGCAAATCCTGCCTTGTCCAGGCCCTCACTTTATTACTTCTTTGGGATCTGTTTAAGTGGCTCATACATTCTTGATTTAATTTTGGTAGGCATAAGCATCTAGAGCTTACCTATTTCCCCTAGGCTTTTCGAATTGTATGTTTCCCTAAACGGTGTCCTAAATATTCTCTAGGCTTCATTGAAATCTGTTGTGACGCCCCTCCTTCATGGCTAACTCTGTTTTGATGTCCTCTCTTTCTTTTCCATTTCATTAACTTCTTCTCTGAGTTTTGTTATTTTTTTTTTCCATCTACCGCTTGGGCTTTGGGTTGCTTTCGTTTTCCTGAGGCCTTGAGGTTCAACCTCGAGTTATTTATACGAGCTCTTTCTGCATACAAGCTTGAGCTATGAATGTTCCTCTTAGAACCGCCTTTGTTAGACCCCAAAAGTTCTGATGAGTTGAGGCTTTGATTTCTCATTTGATTCTTAGAATCTTTCCTCGCAGATTTCTTCGATGGCCCACTGCTCATTCAAGAGTGCATTAAGCTTCTGTGGTTTTTCTCCTTACTGGTTCCCGGTCATATTTCACTGCACCCTGAATAGATACGAGAAGCTAGTTCAATCCTTTGGTATTGTTAAAACTTGCTTATGGCCTAAAATGCGATCTATTTTAGTGGAAGCTTCGTGGACTTCAGAGGCAAACGTCTGTTTTGCAGCTGTTGAGTAGACTTTCCTGTAAGTGGCAGACAAGTCCATTTGATCTCGGGTGTGGGTTAACTCTGAAGTTTCTTTACTGGCTATAAGTCTGGATGGCTTGTCTATTGATGAGGTGGGATAGTATGGTCACCCACTACTCTTCTATCAGAAACCAACTGTCCCTTTATACACATACACAGAGTGCTTGCCCCGTGAAATGGGAAGTCCCAGCATTCAATGTGTATATATTTACAGTTATTCTCTCTTTTTTAAAGATTTATTTATTTATTATATATAAGTACATTATAGCTGTCTTCAGACACACCAGAAGAGGGCATCAGATCCCATTACAGATGGTTACCATGGGGTTGCTGGGAATTGAACTCAGGACCTCTGGAAGAACAGTCAGTGCTCTTAACCACTGAGCCATCTCTCCAGCCCTATTCTCTCTTCTTGAGGGACCATTTCCTTTACTAAGTATGCAGTGACATCCTTTCTCTTCTGTGTTAGGGGCTTGCTAGTTAACTATGCTAGACAGGATGGAGTCTTTCTTAGTTTTCCTTATTCATCTATTCTACACAGGAAAATCACATTCTCTGCTGGGTTCTCTTGGCTGGGACTGTATTCCTCTCCGTGTTTAGGATTTCATTAAGCATTTCTGCAGAGTGGGTTGGTAGTCAAGAACTGCTTCAATCTGTGATTGTCTTAAAACGTCCTTATGTCTCCATAAATGTATTTAATTACTTTTAAAATACTTATCAAGTGTGGCGTATGTATGCGCCATCCGTATATCTGGAGGGTAGAGGGAAACGCACAGGAATCGCTACTTCCCTTCTTTCGTGTGAGATCAAATTCATTTGACTGGAGAGGTCATTGAAAAGAACCCACGCTTTCCTGGTCATTTTTAGGGTTTGTACTTAGGTCTGATGTTATTCTGACACCTTTGTAAGTTGATATTTTTGTCTTACAGTTTGGCTATTGTTTGTTTGGTACTTTGGGCACCTTGCCTATGCTGTGTTATCGATCTCTGGTCATGGCTATTTGGGATTCTAAACGCCTTTTCTGTTCGTGCTGACTAGTTTATAGTGACTTCATACAAGCCAGAGTCACCAAAGAGGAGGGAGTCTCAAATGAGAAAATGCCTCCAAAAGATTGGGCTGTAGGCAAGCTTACAGGGCATGTTCCCAATTAGTTATTGGTGTGGGAGGGACAGCTCATGTGATGTGCCACCCCTGGATAAGTGGGTCCTATGCTCTATAAGAAAGCAGGATGAACAAGCCATGGGGAGCAAGCCAGTAACCAGCACCTTTGTATGGTCTCTGAGTCAGTGCTTGCCTCTAGGTTCCTGCCATGGTTTAGTTCCTGTCCTGACTTCCTGTGATGATAAACGAAGGATGATGCGGAAGTACAAGCCAAGTAATCTCCTTCCTGCCCACGCTGCTTTGGTCCTGGTGTTTTACCGCAGCAACAGAGACCCTGACTAAGGCAGCGAGAGCTTAGATGTGTATGTTTACAGTTAGATTGTGGGAAGTTTTCTGCTACGATCTCATTGAACAGATTTTCTATACTTTTAGTTCCTATCTCAGCTATTTCTATTGTTTCATTGGTCCTTAGGTTTATCTCTTGATTGTATCTCTGGATTTTTGGAAGTCATATGATTACTTATAAAAAAAAATCTTAGTGATGTTAATGATGTTTTTTAACTTTGGCGATGATCGCTTCTTTGACCCCTCCTATTCCTGATAGTCTTGCTTCTTCATGGTGTATCTGTTGATGGTTTCCGCTGTGTTATTTTACTTGATTCACTGAGTTTTTCACTTCAACATTTCTATTTGACTAAAAACAACAACAGCAACACAACAGCAACCATCTCAGTCTCCTTGCTCATCTTTGTCGCTGACTTTTCCCTGTGCTCTTCTTCTGACTTCCTTGTCTGTATCACCGGTTTTCGTCTCTCGACCCTGGACTGATCACTTCCCTTTATCCATCTGCTCGTGTCCATCATCTTTGAGGTCACAGATCATTTTACATGCAAACATTCGAATCCTCCATCTGTAATTTGCTGATTTCACGTCTTTGGAGTTCAGAGTTTGAGGAATCTCGCTTCTTTGCGGGAGATGCGCTGACATGCGTGTTCATGTTTCTTGTGTGTCTGAGCTATGACGTACAAATCCGTTGGCTTTGATGGGTCCTCCAGGTTCATTTGTGTGTCTTCTTATTGAGCTCTTAAGGGGTCAATTCCCAGGACCATCCATAGAGGTCACAGCACAGAAACCACATCAAGCCACACTTGCCACAGAAATACACTTAAAATTGGTTAAAGCCCATGGATACATCACGAGTGGCTGTGGAACAGAAAATGATAAAATAGTGTGGTCTGTACTATGAAGTTGAAAATTAGAGTATTACAAAAATAGTTAGTGGATGAGATCAAGAAGGGGAAATACGTGGAATCAAGGTTAGAAGAAAGGACAAGGAAGAGGTGCGTCTAGCACAACATCATGAAGAGGAAGAGGAGGGAACACAGTACACAGACACAGGATCACCAGGGGGAGTCCGCAGAGAAGGTGAGATAAACCTAGGAAAGGGAAGAAAACAGAACCCAAAGTTCTGTTTCGGGCTGGGGAAATTCCTTGGTGAGCAAATTGCTTGCTGCATAAGCACAGGTCCTAGCTTTGATCTCAGAGTCCACATATAAAAGCCAGACGTAGTGACAGGTTTCCAACCCCAGGACCTGGGAGACAGAGACAACTGGGGCTCCCTGGCCAGCCAGTCTGACCTGCTTGGCAAATTCTAGGCTAGTCAGGGACCTTGTCTCTAAAAACAAGCTCCTGGCGAGTAACACATAAAGTTGTCCTCTGGCATTTACCTGTGGGCACCTATGTGAACCTGACAACACACGAATGCACGAACACACACACACACACACACACACACACACGCACGCGCACACACACACACACTCATACACACACATACTCATACACACATATGCACACACACATACACACACACTCATACACACACATACTCATACATGCACATGCACACACACACATACACACACACATACACACACACGCACACACACACACAGCCTTTATTTGAAAACTAACATAAAAGATAGTAAATGTATAATAAAAAAGTAAAAAGGAGAAACACAACGGGCTAAAAAAAGAAAATATTAACAATGAGAAATGCCTACGCACAAGTAGATAAATGTGACAATATTAAAGCAAAAAGCTTTTAAAAATAGGCTGAAGTAAAAAGACTCCTAAAAGTACAGTAAAAAGGAAAAAGTGAAATTCAGGGACTGGGGGGTTGGGGTGATCAAGGAAGTTAGAGCAATTTCTTCCTGGGGTTTTGAAGGCTGAACTCCACCAGAGTTAGTGGAGTTGGATTTGGGGATCAGCTGCTGGGAACCCTGGTCTCTTCTGTGATTTGTGATGGTGTTGAGCTTGCTATGGGAGGAGCATGACTGCCAGACTGAGTGACTTCTCTTCGCTCAGTGGCTGCCTTCTCTGCACACCACGGGCCTTTGTGGTCTGTAGGCTGGGTTCTTTCACTCCTCTGGGCTCCACAGTTTGTGTACCCTGAGGTGGAAAATGTTCTAGCTGGAAGTGTCTCCCAAGGACACTGAGTGGGGGACAGAGCAGGGCACCTTGATACAGGCAGCCCTGCCATGTTCTTTCCGTGCCTCCCAACGTCAGCCTGCCTGCTGTGGACATGGTTGTGCTTGTCAGGTGGGCAGATGGAACAGACAGGCATTTGCAGAGCCTGATCCACCCACTGACCTCAGGCTCAGGACTTTTAAAACTCTGCAATTATTCTGAGTCGATAAGGTCAGCTGCTAGCCCCTAAGGGAGAGACCATCTTACCCTATACGGCCGTGTTTATCAACCTGTGGGTCTAAAGGGGTCGCATATCAGATATTCACATTACGATTCATAACAGTATCAAAATCACAGTTATGAAGTAGCAAGAAAGTAACTTTATGGTTGGGATGGAGTCACACAATATGAGGAATATATGAAAGGATTGTAGCTTTAGGAAGGTATAGAAGTATGTTATAGACACTAGGTCACCTGGGCTGAGCTGCTGCACACACCTGGCCACCTGGGCTGAGCTGCTGCACACACCTGGCCACCTGGGCTGAGCTGCTGCACACACCTGGCCACCTGGGCTGAGCTGCTGTACACACCTGGCCACCCGGGCTGAGCTGCTGCACACATCTGGCCACCTGGGCTGAGCTGCTGCACACACCTGGCCACCTGGGCTGAGCTGCTGCACACACCTGGCCACCCGGGCTGAGCTGCTGTACACACCTGGCCACCTGGGTTGAGCTGCTGCACACACCTGGCCACCTGGGCTGAGCTGCTGCACACACCTGGCCACCTGGGCTGAGCTGCTGCACACACCTGGCCACCTGGGCTGAGCTGCTCTCCACCTGGCCTTTTCATCTTGCCAGCATCAGGTGCTCTCCTGGCTGTGTCTCACTCACTCCTCTCTCCCTGGCTTTTCTCCTTTGTTGCAGCACACTGAGGAAGCTTCCTTCTGCAGCCTCTGAGTTCCCACCCAATAGTTGATATCCCTGCTTACATTTCCCAGTTCCTTAAAGAAGCAAGTGACTAGACATTTAAAAAGTAAAACAAGTGGACAGAATGTAATGTGAAAACCAGACCAACATCATCAGCTCAAAGGGATCCCGGGACCCCTACTCAATCCATCTGGACAGGACCAAAGTTTCCCCCAAATACTTTTGTTTTTCCTTGTGTTCAGCCACAGTCTTCCACACAGTCATATAACGCTGCCTTTTAGACTGCCCTTGTTAGAGAGTAAGACTTAGATCCATCATTGGTGAATGACAAAAAACTTAACCTTCTAAACCCCACCTACCCCTTCAGAATCCAAACCTGAGTTGAGGCTTCAGTGTTCAGATTTTAAACTGGGCTCTGGAGTTATTGAGCAGAAAGCAAAGGTTAAGAAAACCACAAAGAATCGCGGATCTCTAAACACAGGAACATAACCACGGGCTCTAGGAGGGAATGGATGGAGTTGGACAGCAGCCTGACTCACATTGCAAAGGGTCTCCATTCACCAGCCACTGGACGGTCGGCTTCGGGTTCCCATTGGCTCGACACACCAGCCTCCCATCTTCACCAGGAGCCAGGATCAAGTTCTTGGGCTCATCCAGCCAGTATGGGGCAGCTGAAAGACAAGGCAGGCAGAGGTAGATGGCACAGGCCAGGCACGAGAAGCCAGGTAGGTTCCTGTGGGAGGGCAACCCCCTAAGTCCCTGCCCCAGTCATTTACCCTCAGGATGATAGCTCAGCCCAGCCTGCAGGTGGCCGATTAGCTAAGCCCACAGAGCAGTCTGCTTGTTAGAACGCTCCAAAGGGCGTTTAAAGTGCAGGGATGCTGGGGTTCATCTAGACTACAGCTGAGTCGTCAAGGGATCGAGTGGCTGAGGCTCTGAGCCGTCAGGGGCGTTGACGAAGCTCTTGGTCTCACCCCTTTGGGAGTCTGTTGTTATAAGAATGAAAAGTCCTGAACTCTTTTCTTTTAGGCACTTGACTCTGGTTAGAGCCATTCTTGGCTATTTGCGCCTTCCCACTATTTGGACAGTTTCTTGTGAAGACGTGGATTTTTCTGAGAAAAGAAAACTTCTAGATTAAAGCCTCCAGAATCTCGTTGCTCACCAAAAAGAATGAGAACGTACGTGCGTGTGTAAAGTGCTGAGGACAAGGTCCTACGGTCAGCCAGCTGTAGGTTGAGAAGGTTGTGGTACTCAGCCCTCAGCCCTCGACCTCCCAGGCTGAGTAATGACCCACCCAGCCCATCATATAAACGGGGCCCCATGAGGACAGGAGCTGTAGTGTCCAGACAGCTCAGGCGAGCTGTATGAGCTTTGAGCAGGAGGGAAGTGGCTTAAAAATGCTTTGGTCCATGATGACTCCCATCCTTAAGAAGCAGCAGCACAGTGCCATGCATACAGGACAGACAGCACGGGCTAACACGACACACCACAGATGGGAATGCAAAATCAAAGAAAAGGCTCTGTGGGGGATCTCACTTGCACAGAGAGCCCAGAGCTGGGCAAATACCAAGGTAAATGTCCTTCCCCCAGTATTCACGACCACGAATGGGTTGTAGTTGCACACCCTGGAGTGAGACCACCATGGCAGCCCAGCATTGCCGTTAGCCAGGACACTGGAAGTTCCCCCACCCCCCCTGCCTCCCGGCCACAGTGGGAAGGGTGTCATGACATTTGTGTTCAGGGCTGGCAACATAATCATAATGAGAAATACACACAACGTACCCTTTACTCTCACCGAGATCGTGTGCCGGATGCTGCCCATCTTGTTGGAGGCCAGGCAGAAATACTCCCCAGAGTCCTCTTCAGAGACATTGGTGATGCGCAGAGCCTTGTTAAAATTCTCGAACTTGGCCTTGTCAGATGGGAGGTCCCCACCTTTCTTGTACCATGCAATATCTGGTGTTGGGCTAGTCCAGGGATCAAGCAGAAAACAAAGGGTCCTTTACCGAATGTGTCTTCTAAAGAGGTTGATGTTCAGACATCCTGAACAGTAGGCTGGGGCCCAGAAGGGAAGTATATGCCCCCTAAAACCTGGGCTTTCCTGTTCAGAGGAGGCTGTCTGGTCACAGGGTCCCACAGAAAGGCAGAGCTAAGATAACGTGATTTAATGCATCTGTAGTATGCCTAGACACTGCCTTTTCTCTCTTTCCAAAGCAGAGACAGCCAAAGTAGGGTGCGGATGACAGACATACAGTGTTCCGCTCATGGGCCTGCTTGCTTTCCCTGTATATGGGTCTGCCTCCAAAATATATGGACTGATGCCCACCCCTCCCTCAGGAGCAGGGCTAGAAGATGGTGCAGACTGTACGTACACCCCAGAGGCAATGCACTCCAGCAGCAGGTCCATGCCGCGCAGTACCATCTGACTGCTTGACGTGCCCTGGGGATACATGAAGCTAGGTGTTCTTTCCGCAACTCCTCGGGCTGAAACAGGACAGAACAAACTTCTGTGAGACTCCTGTGAGGTGCGCCAACACTGTTAGGTTAGAAAGAAATGTCATCACCACTGCTGGGTCCTTCTAGCCCAAGCCACCGCCCCCTCTAGCATCTGGGTGTCTTTAAAAGATGTTTTTTTGAAGCTTGGGGGTCCTCTGCTCCACCAGCACATGTATGTAATGAGTTCCAGGTTCTGTTGAGAGGATCCCAGAAGCCCTTCGCTTCCTCTAGGACAGGGAGGGGTTGTGAAGCATTGAAAGGCCCATCTCTGGCATCTGTGTTGGGATGGAGGGGCCCCCAGGCTAGGTCGTCTCAGCATTGGTCTATCCTCCCCGGACGGGGACATGGAAGAAAAAGAAGCCATAGGTTGGGGACATAGAACAACCTATTCTTTGGGACCCTGATAAGGAGTTGGGATGACACAACACCATCAGCTGTTCCAGATAAACAGAGAATTATTAATGGCTTAGCAAAGACACAAAGAATGGACAAGGAGAAATGACTGGAAAGCTGTCTCCTAATTCTTGACTTCACAACAGACGGGGCAGGTGTAGGTGGGGCAAATGGCAGCCAAGATGGGGGAAGGTGACTAACAGTTCAACTAGGCTGGGGCAGCCGTGAGATAGGCAGGGATCTTCAACACAGGTTTTAGAGGCTGGGTGGTCTACACACTGACACTGTTCCCCATGGAAGGGACCATGCCAATCAGGGTGCATCCATGGAGAGTGGAGCCTTGCCTGTTTCCTATACTCTTGGTACAAATCCATGGAAATGGGTAAACTAAAAAAAAAAAACAAAACAAAAAACAAACAAACAAACAAACCCACTGTTCAACCAGGAATCCCAAGTCAAACAGGAAACTGGAGGAGGTCAAAGACTCAAAGATGAATATTAGCCTGAGATACCTTGTGTCGGAGGCTCAGCAGACAAATGGGGAGCAGGGGGGGGGCAGGGCTGCTGGGGGGGGGGGGGCTGAGGATGCCTGGAGTGAGAACAAAGGCATCCATCTGGGTTTATCTGGTGCTGGTGGGGTGAAGACCGGCTGGTGGGTATCCCGACTCAGTAACTCGTGAAGCTGGTTGCGCCTGCGGGTAACTGAATGAATCAGGGAGGCTCCTGTCCTGAGTCCTGAGGATGCCCAGCTTCTCTTCGCTAGCCACTGGGAAACATCTCAGAACTGATTTATCTCTCATCTTCTTGTCAAGGGAAGAAACGTTAAAACGCACACTGAGGTATTTGGGCTCCTGGCACAACAGAATAGCACGTGTTCAGGAAATATTTGTGGAGCAAACAAGTTAAAGGGGGAAGAAGAAACAACAAGAAAGGAGGCAAGAGTTTATTCCCACATGGTCTCATCTGTCACACCAGCACACACATATAGCACAGTGGCAACTGCAGGGTTAATCCATTAAGTGGTTAGTTGGTTACTGTCTATACCTGCAGGAGGCCTAGCAGCATCCATTCTCTGTAACCAGGAAGCAGTAGCTTCCTCTCATCACACAGACACCAAAAAGGGGGGGGGGGTCAAGGAAACACAGACACAGGCCCCCAAAGGACAGAGATTCTATAGCAGGAGATCCACACCAAGTGGGTGAGTCTGTCCAGAGTTGTAACCCCTGTAATGACACGGAAAAGAGTGCACCTCAGTCACCACACTCATTCCACACAAGTGACGTCTAGAGGAGCCAGTCTGTGACCCTCTGGAATCTTAATTTACCCCCACAGCATGTAGCACGAACCCCCCCAGTGTCAGGGAAGCAGTAAGGATGGGGAGCAAGAAGATTATTAGCACAGAGCCCTGCTCTGGGCGTCATGACCCATAGGAGTGTGACCAGAGAAAAGCTACATAGAGCAGCACCACACAGTATATAGGGTGTGGGGTTCCAACCCGCAGGAGTATCTTAGGAAAGAAGCACGCCATGTTCAAAGGAAATGAAAGATTACCCTGCAAGTCAGAGGGAGTCAGCACCGCCCAGTAAGGATTTAATAAGGGCCAAATGCTGTGACTGGTTGGTCTGCAGTGTCAGCATGTTTAATCCTCACAATAAATGTTACCACTTGTGTGTTTTTAGCAAAGGAAACCGACTTGCCTAAGCTTACAAGTTCGCTGTTTAGGATTCTGAGCGGTGTTGCTGTGGTTGCCTCTCAGTCTGAGGCTGGAGGAGTTACTTTGTCCCCATTCTTCATCCGTAGTTTCACAATGTTGCAGATAACTCCAATCAAAGAAACCAAAATCCGAAGGCCAAGAGGTGAAGGAGAAGGGCATTTTTTTTTCCTGTGTTAACTGCTCTGGTCTGCTTTCCTATCCTCAGTGTCTAAGATCCCAGCTTTCCTTGGTAGCAACTGATAAGCTCAGAGCCAAGAAGCTGGGGAGGGAGTGAAGAGAGGAGGTCCAGAGCATCTCGACTGGATTCTTAAGGATATGGAATCTTGCAGGGGACCGTGATGACTAGTGGCTTTACAGAGGAACAAGAAGGCTGGAGCTGAAGGGAGGTTTTGAAAAATGTCAGCTGTGCAGGAGGAACTCACATAAAAGCTTAAGCAAGAGGATCTGGCTGGTGACTTTGGGAGCCCCTGTCCCCAAGGGAGGGAACCTGGTTTCTCTCCATGGAGGAGACACAGGAACCAATAACTACCAAGATGAAGGGAACTTTTGCTCGAGGTTCTATGTGGTAAAAGATATCTCTTTAGCTAGGACAGCTCTTTTCACTCTGGGGAGAGGGATGCTCTGCCCAAAACCAGTTCAGGTTGCGTCTACCTTGATATCAAAGAACCCCAGGATACAGATGCTGTACTGGCTGGTTTTATGTGTCGACTTGACACAAGCTTAAGTTATCACAGAGAAAGGAGCTCTGTTGAGGAAATGCCTCCATGAGACCCAGCTGTAAGGCATTTTCTCAACTAGTGATCAAGAGGGGAGGACCCAGCTCATTGTGGGTGGTGCTGTCCCTGGGTTGGTCTTGGACAAGCTGAGCAATGCAGGGGAAGCAAGCCAGTAAGAAACATCCCTCCATGGCCTCTGCATCAGCTCCTGCTTCCTGACCTGCTTGAGCTCCAGTCCTGACTTCCTTTGGTGATGAACAGCAATGTGGAGGTGTAAGCTGAATAAACACTTTCCTCCTCAACTTGCTTCTTGGTCATGATGTTTGTACAGGAATAGAAACCCTGACTGATGCCAAGCTCAAAACTGCATAAACTTAAGAAAAGGTGCCTGAGGCACAGAGAGAACTCATGGATCCCCAGAGCCAGATGGTCAGTCAGGGGACATCAGGTCATGACCCCACTTTAATCAAATTGGCTTTAAAGGGTCAAACGAGAAACAGTTTCTTGCTCTCTTCTACTGAGACAGGCCAAAAGTGCTGACAGACTTAGCTGTTCCTTTCACTCAGTAGGCCATGTCAGCGGAACATGGTTCAAGACCTCAGATGCATCTGGGGACCTTTGCCAAATGCAGCCTTCTGTGGTAGCTGGACCCTACATCCAGTTCTCTCTGCTGCCTTTAGTTCTTAGAACTGAGGACCAGAGGCATGTGAAGCAGGCGTCCTGGCCCCAGGAATAGCAGAGCAAAAGATATGGGACAGGTGTGTGTGTGTGTGTGTGTGTGTGTGTGTGTGTGTGTGTGTGTGTGTGTGTGTGTATCTAGAAACACTTGATGTGTCTTGGTGTTAGGAAACTCCTTCTGTAAAATTAATTTGAATCCTGCATTTGTGCAATAGTTGTAGCTTCTCTCCTTACCCAGTTCTTGAAAACCGGGCAGTTTTCATTTCTCTGGCGTACGCTAACGTCACTCCCTGTGGAGTAGTTCTCCTCCTATAAGTGTGCCTGCCTTGCTTTCCCGGTCTTGTCTTCAAAGTCTCCACAGCTCCCTTAATTTAGAAACAGATGGCCTATATACAATCCAGTCCCCACGAAACTTCCCCCTTTAAATCCAACAGCGGGTTCTGTAGTAACATTGTCAGCGTGTACTGCAGCTTAGCAGCTGTGGGTCATGACCCTTTTTAACCTTTCCAACCGTCTTTCAGGCTAGTAATCCACCCATTTGGCAGATGAGGGAATCAGAGTTGTGAAGCGTTAAATGGCTTGCCTAGTGTCACCCGGTGGTGTGTCCTGGCGACTGGAGACAGCACAGTGCCAGATACACACTATAAAACACCAGCTTTCTGGATGGAACAAAACCCAAGTGCCTTTCTCTGCCAATCAGAGGGGAGGTGCCCATGTCCAGAGAATGCTAACTCTCTGTGCAGATCATTAGAACAGGCTGACCCTACTTCTAGAAAAGAGACATATCGTGTTTTGAGCCAAAGAGAGGTATGAACTGGACTTTTGTCACTGACCATGTCCCTTGGCTAGGAGCTCTGTGTACCCAGGAAGAACGTCCTCATTTTCTTGTTTGCCTTTTCTGTCTAAAACCTTTGTTAAGTGTGTGCCTCTCTTAATTTTACATCCTTCCTCGAAGCTTCAGGCCATGCCAGCCTCCTGGTGGGGACTGAGAATCAGGGCTCAGTCTCCATGTGAGCTCTGTCGGTCTCACAGTCCTGAGCAACTCTTGGATCTCACTATTCTCTTCTGAAACTGCTGAGCTCTGGGGACAAGCTGGGTGACAAGGCTGAAATCTCTCGGCCATCTTCCATGGATAAACAACTTTACACCCCCCTGCCTTACACAAAGCAAAGAGGTTGTGTTGTGGTTTGCCCTGGAGTTATCTGTATGTTGATACTAATTCCACTGCCCCAAGGACAGCTGCCTAGTCACATGCTCAGGACTCAGGTCACTTCACCAGAACCTTCTCCCCATTTAAATTGTAAAATATAGGTGAGGGCAGGAACAAGATAGAAGGAGGCCTGCCATTGGATGAGAAGGAAGGATGGGCGGGAGAAGAGTTTGAAGGAAGAGAGAGGAGGGAGAGGGCGAGAAGCCATGGCAGGTGATGTTAAGATTCCGCTCTGTGTTTTTTACAGGTTGTTATTAATGTTCTTAAGGGATGGATGGTACTGGGCTTTGTATGTCTAGGAGGGGAATTATATCTTACCAATTGGGTCAAAGATTATTGTGTTGTGTGTTCTTTTATGTGATGGTTTGAGTGTAGTAGGAAAGTGTGCTGCAGCAGGAGACACTGGGCCTCCTTGGAGTTGGGATGTGTTTCCGCCAAGATATCTAGCAGACATCTTGGGGCACTGAGGTGACAGACCTAGAGAGGTAAAAGACAACCATACTTTTTTTTAATTTTTTATATTTTTACAACAACAAGGTTGAGCCAGGCGACCTACGGGATGTTCTGGATTTCAGAGCACTTCCTACAATAGATATTTGGGGTTCCATTTAGAAAAAGGCACATTCCAGCAGCGCCTTTGGCACAGCGGTGGTTGGCTCCATTACTTTGAAAACAAATAACCCCCAGAATCTAACAAAGGCTGCCTGCTTCCTTGGGCAGTAAGTCCCAGCGTGGTTCTTGCTGCTTGGTGCCAAGTTGGAACCTCTGTTTCCCCTGGCTCTCATTTCTCAGCCTCCACTCCAGACTCTGATCACTGCTTATACCAGCAACCTCAGTAAAGACATTCAGTCCTACCTATCTGAGCTCCCAAAGATCCCCTCGGGGACCTAGACTCAGCTCAGAAGCATAATTGATAAAGGGACCAGCTGCTTTGTCAAATGCAGCAAATGCTGAGCCTGACGGCTGCTCATGGAACACAAGGCACTCATGAGCCACAGTGAGGGGAGACTCAGGTGTGCAAATAGCTAGCTCCCCCATTAATCAGAGCGTGCAGACAGCTGTGGTTTGCTAGAAATATAACTCATCATGATCGTTCCATGACTTGCAGATGTGGCTGGTGGGCACTGGGCTTGTCTATGCTGCCGGAAGGGCGAAAAGGACATGGGTGGACATTTATACTCACCTGGAGAGAGAACTTGGATTATTCATAGCATTTTCTAGAGAAACCTTAAATCGTCTTTAGAAAGATTTATTTATGCCTATGCATATTTTGCCAGCACGTTAGTGTACCATGCGCATGCCTGATTCCTGCAGAGGCCAGAGGAGGGTGTTGTATTCCATGAAAGGGGGTTACAAATGAGTCTAAGTCACTATATGGGTGCTAGAAATTAAACCTGGGTCTTCTGCAAGAACAGTCAGACTGCTGAGCCCTCTCTCCAGCTTTCAAAGAGCTCCAGGACCTGGCTATGCCAAAGTACTCTCAGGAAAAAAACAAAAAAAAAAAAATGAAGTTATAGAGCAGGTAATTCATACCAGACACCGAAGAGTTAACTCAACAGAAGCTGGCTGAGCTCTTCATACCACAAAATAGGAGCCAGATTTCCTGTTTCCTCCTGACTGTGGACTCTCACCTCTTCTCAGATAGCCTCTGTGACCGTTAAATCTGAAATGTACCCCTGCCCTAGCTCATGGTTGGTCCTCAGCTCATGGTGCTGATGCAGTGGTGGGTGAGAGGTTCAGGAGGGGTGGTCTAGCTGGGAAAGGTAGGTAACTAGAGGTGGGTCCCTGGAGGACATCTGGCCCTTCAGCTTGCTTTCTGCTTCCTAGTCTGTTGTGACGTGAACAGCCTCTCTATAAACTGCCACAAGTGACCGTGTGCCCGCGTCCCGCCACAGTGGACCAAAATGCTCCGGAACTGTAAGCCGACACAAATCTCTCATCTCTCAAGTTGTTTCTCAGATATTTTGGGCACAGTGATGCAAAAGTCCACTTTCCGTCCATCTCCACTGACCCTTAAGTCTCTGCTGAGTCTTTCAGGGAGATCTCCCTTGCTTGAAGCCACCTTCTGAGAATTCAGCAAAGGGAGACTTGCACATTGGAGGAACTTTCAAGGTGAGCCCACCTCAGACGCCCCCACCACTGACCGCCTTGCTCCAGGCAGACAGTGTCCCGAGGTGTCCCGTTTGGCACCTGGCCTGGTCAGCTGTCCTCTCTGCCACCCAGGAGGAGTTAATGTCACGGTATCAGTCAAGTTAGCCAAAGTGGGTTAGGACAGGAGAGGTTACTCCTCGGACTCACCACTATATATGTCAGGGTGGTTTCTTAAGGACGAGTCATTATAGGGGTTGTCTGCAATAAACAAAAGAGGGTGAGCAAACAGGGAGGCACGGGGTGGGTATGGGTGCGAACATGAGGAGGGAGAGAACGGAAATGCAAAGCCACATCACGAATGAGGCGAGCACCAGTGGGTTTTGCAAACGAAAACGACACAGCTGGAAGAGGGATGCACTTGGTAGCGAACAATCAACGCAAAGGAGCTCAAAGAAAACAAAGTGGTTAAACCCTGCAAAAGAAAGCAATAATAAAACAGGATTACTTTGAAAGTAGAGATATTAGGCTTGAACTCTGCTTGGTCCATCTATACTTTGAACAAATGAGGTAAGAATTAGTTAGTGTCTTGTAGCATCTTGTAGCTGGCTCTGAACCAGCTTCTCCCCAGGCCCCCAGGACTCCACGTGAGACCAGCTAGAGAAAAAGGAGTGTTAGTGACACCCGTGGAGGACAGCAAAGCCTGCCTGTCAGCAGCTAGACTGCAGGGGGTAGGTGTGCGTGAGTGCGTGGTACATGCCTGCTTCTGGGCATGCATGTGACCATGTGGCCATCACTGTAGACCCTGACAGGCCTCTGCAGGGAGACCCTGGTGGAGGGTCCTGAAAGAGTGGGTCAGGACAGCAAGATGAAGGGTCGAGTCCTCTGTCTGAGACCCAGAGCTCTCTGAAAAAACAAAGGGGGCAGGAACTTTCTTTAAAAAGCGGTATCAGTGGCTGCCACTCCAATCAATGTGAGTGACTAAAGAAAGGCCTTGGTCCTTCAGTCTTCCATGAAGACATTTTAGAACAGGACGCATAAATACGCCTCTGCCCTTAAGTTGCTGTTTCACTCACTACCCACCCCCTTCAAGGGTTCACGTTCTGACGGCGCCCATAGGGGAGGGAGTATGCAGCTGACTGGAAGCCAAGCAACAGCCTGAGAGGCCAGGACTCAGTCCAACTTCCTAGGGGCAGCCAGGGGGCTGTGTTAGAACACTTGCATATTTAAAGACAGACCAAGTCCCATCTCAAGCGACTGTAAGAGGGCTTGAGAGCTCTTCTCTGGGCCTGGTATCGAACCACGCTCCCTGGTCTGCTCTGGAAGTCAATTTGGATGGATGTAGGCTGGAAGGTGGAAACTGGTCCACAGTGGAATGAAGGGGTCAGTGGTACCAGGAAGTGGGGCTGAGGCAGTGCTTGGGAGAGAAGATTCTCTTTTTCCTCTGGGGGAGCACAATGCCATGCTTAGATAAAAGGGGCTTCTTCACTCCCATGGTCCCAGGTATAACAGAGCCTGTCTCGCTTCCGGGGGAGGAGCAATGTGCCAAGCTTGCTACAGCTGTGGGAGCATATGTAAGAGATTTAGGGAGACTCTGTCCTTAAGGAATACCATTTGAACACAGCCAGAAAGTGTAGGGAACACTCCACTGTCGGCCTCGATAAACACCCTCCTCTCTAACCAGGATGCCTCTTACTGGAGCGGTCGAGCCCTCATGCTTGTCACAGTGTGGACAAAGTCACGTGTCAGTCTGACTCAACCTGGTTACCTTTTACTTCATTCTAAAACAGATTAAAAATAATATTTAGGTTGTCTGGTGTACACACACACACACATATATATTTACATATATATGTTTATATATGTTAATATATACATTTATGTTAATATATGTATATATCTTTCTCTTCTTCCTTTGATGAAATTAATATAAAATAAGACTGGTTTTGTCCCCAAAGGCAAACTACAAGCAGACAACTTGGCTTCTCACCCAGACCTGGTTCTGAAGGAGGTAAAGAAAGCCTGTGCCCTTTCTAGACAGGAAAGTCAACAGAGCCCAACTGTGTTATTTTAAGAAACTGCGCCCAATTCTAGGCTGGCTCAGATGCCCAGAACTTGTTTCCAGCCAGAGCTGCTCTTGGGAGGACTCCAGGAAGCTGGTAACATTCTGTTGAGGTTACCAAGGAGGGTTCTTGTCCTTTGGAGAGGAGAGTTTCCAATGGGACAGGAGACTTGAGGTGAAGCAGAGACAAGTATCCCTTACTGACATCCTCTAGAGAAAAGAAGGCTTCTGGAAAGTCCCATGGCTAAGTGTCATTTAACCTGTACATGCTCCCGGGCTCTGCCCAGAACAGCATGGCACCTGGCTCACGCCCCGCAGCGGCGGACTGACTCCAGCATCACCCTTTCTAGCTGGGTAGGAAGGCAGTGCACGATCCTCCTCCTTTGGATGGCATTGTCCCTCCTACTGGCTCCTCCTCATTGCCAGCCCTGTCCTGGCAGGGGCCACTCAGAGGTCCTGGGCAGACTACACCGTCCCCCTTCATTCAGCCAGCTGGCAGAGTCACCTGGAGTACACTGAGCAGGCACAGCAGGCAAGTCCTTCCCTTCCCAGGGGTCTCCTGGGGTGGGTCCAGGAGTCAGAGAGCCAGGGACTCTGCAGGATCCCGAAGGCTCCATGCTGGGCTCTGAGCAATGCCCTGGGCTGTCTGTCTCATCTTGGCAGACAACACCCACTGGTAAAGACAGATTCCAGACAAGGAGGCGGGTGACCAGAGGAGGGGAAAAGGCGTTCAGAGGGAAAGAATAGCAAGAAAAGAAGTCAAGGAAGAGGGAGGAAGAAAAGAAACTGAAAAGAAGAGGAGGAGGAAGAGGAGGACGACGATGATGACGACAGCGGCCACACTAAAAGAGGAAGAAACCAGGAGAGGCAAACTAGAGGATGATGGTTCTTACAGGTGAGCATTATATCCCCGAGGAAAGGGATGAGGCTGTGTGGACGCTGTGGTGTACCTGCCCATCACCGGCACAGACTAAAGAGGCCTCCCAGTGCTGAACAAGGCACCTAGACTTTCCCCCAGGGGACTTCCCAGGGCAGCACGAGCCCCTGGAGGCAGATCTTGAAAAGCAGAGGCTCAGTCTCATTTTGACCTGTGGCGTCCCTGGCCTGGTGTCCTCACATTCCTCGCCATCCACAGCACAACACCGACAATGACTTTCACAGCATGAATCAGACAGACTAGAGACTCTTTACCTGTCCGTGGTGTAAATGAACCCAGGCAATATCCTGAACGAGCTAAGGATTGCATCGCTGACGCTCCTGCCTGGCTTGTCCTTGTGTACCTCTGCAGAGAGCCACTACCACTGTAGTGGGTCAGGGGATCCTATCTTTTTTTATTAGAAACAATAAGGGGATAAAACTAAATCCCACAATGTGAAAGATAAATCTACAGTTTATAGGCACAGCACGTCCGTGTGGCTCAGAAAAAACGCACTACAGATACAGACACAATTTGTTCAATTTGTCCACTGATGCTACTGTCTTAGGCACTGGCTTCCTCCTGGAAACACCAGGGACTAGAAGTGAAAAACAGGGACTCCTGATGTGCTGGTCACTTAAAGTCATCTCTAACCCCAGGAACTTTTGAATGAACGCCAAGGGTCCAGAGAACCCAAGCCTGTTGGGATAAGACAGGGCTGGCCTTCAGTAGGTGACTCTGGTTCCTACCAAAGTACAAACACTGGCTTAGCATAGGACTACATTTAACACAAGGCTTCTGCATCCACAGATGCTGCACAAGGCTGAGGCACCATGAGCCAGAGAGGATTCTGGGCTGACTTCAGACATGCATGATGTGTGCTCTTAGGGACTGCGCCCTGGGGCCCCAGCCCCAGCAGGGCTTCCACTTACTGGTGAGGACTTTGAGGGTGAAGGGATTCTTCTGCTGAATGGTGTGGGTGAAGTGGAAGCGTGCATTGCAGCTGTAGTCGGTCTGCATGTCCTGCAGCATGACGTTGGAGAAGTACAGGTCCCCGTTGTGACCCTGGGAGACACGCTTGTCCTGGGTGATGGGCTCCATGGCTGTGGGGAAGCAGAGGAGTGACAGGAGGTTAGCAGGCGGACTCGGTGACAATCGTCTCTGCAGTTCAGGAGACCAGGTGGAATCTGGAGCTTCCTGCCATTAGTGAGCAACTCCCAGTGCTGCAGCAGGGTGTGCCCCCCTCCTTACAGGACAGTGGACGGCTGAATGCATGCGAGGGTGCATTTAAACCCAGACGGACGCGCTCACTCTGCCCAGGTTCTGTGACCACAGTTTTCCAATTCCCGCTTGTGCCACAACCTGTCCGACCTCAAGGCCAGAGGGAGAGCACGGTCTTTGCCTGCTCCTTGAGTCAGGAACCGAGTGTGCACACTGTACAGGGAGCGCTGTGCAGGCCACAAGTGACGCTCTTCTATCTTTATACCTCAGTAGTCAGCTGATGCCTGAACGTACTACGGCTCTCAGGAGTGCGCTAAGGACATCTGAACTTGGCCTTTAGCCATCACCAACTATAATACGGTTTTTTATTTCATTTACCCTTAAGAAAACAAAATGCAACTTTCGATTATAATCGTCAGATGTATGGCAACTGATGATCCACACTGTCGGTTTTTAAGAGGCCTTCCGGTTTCAGAGACAGCGAACAGCAGAACTGGGAGTGAACGTCCTCACAGCTGTGGCTGAGGATGTCAACAGGGCAGGCTTTCAGGACCTGATGTTAGCAGAGGGTGAGCTCTCTAGGCTGTCCGTCTGCTGACCTACACTTCAGGCCGATCTACTTCCTGTCCCGCAGCTTCTTTTTCATGTCTGTGGTACCAACTGTCCCACAACAAGTGCTCTGCTCTTCAAATAGCGCTCCTCAGAGATCTGCTGAGGGCCTACTATGTGCCAGGTCACATGTTCCAGGGGTTTGGAAAAGAAAGACAAACCCCCGGTCTAGCAGGAGAGAAGGGTTATAGAGAAGTCGTTGTAATGTGGTGTGGAGAGGAGCGTGTACTGGGGGGAAGGGTGGGATTGCAGAGGGGGGCTTGTCCTCTACGGAGTCCTGAGGAGAAGCCTGAAGTCTGCATGTCTGTGTCAGCCACAAGGACAGACCTTCAAGGTCCTGAGGACCTGGAGGAATGTGTCTGTAGCCTTCTGGAACTAAAGGGTGAGGGGGAAGGGCTGGAGAGGCAAAAGGTCACAGAGGTGACTGTCCCAGGTAAAGGAGTCTAGGCTTGTCCTGAAGCAAGAGAGGAGCAGTAAAAACATGCAAACGAGGCTCCCTGATTCCATTCTCAAGGCCTAGGGAGACACAATGATGAGACTGTGGGCTGGGGAGATGATGAGGACAGAGAGAAGAGGAGGGCCGTGAGATCCACTCATGGGGTGTCATGGACCTAACTCAGTGATAAATGTGACATCTGATGGCCAGACACCCTTCCCCACATGTGAGGAGGAAGAGAGGGACAATGGCAGTGCACAAAGCTCTCCTCGGAGCTCTGAAGCCACCTGCTCATGACCACACAGCACCGGCAACCTCTCTGCACAGCTGTCTGAGCCACATGGTCACTTAACATCCGCCTCTCATACGTCGGTCTCCGGCCTCAGAGTGAGCCCTGCTGCGAGTTTCCATCCTCCTGCAGCATTGGGAATCAAGCTAACTTAAGGAATGGCTTTTGTTTTTGTTTTGTTGTTTGTTTATTTGCTTTTTTGCTTAAAAGTCCAAGGGAAGTCCGCCATATGGCAGACAGGAGGTAGCTGGTCACACAACACCCACAAGCAGGGAACAGAGATACAGGCTGCTGCCTGGCTCCCTATTTAGGGTGGGTTTCCTCACTTCAGTTAACCCACCTAGAAATCCCTTACAGACGGAGATTCATCTCCAAGATGATTCTAAAGCCTAAGAAGCTCACAATTAATATTAACCACCATACCCCCCATTCAACCCATCCACTGCACCCTCTAGAGCTGGGCGCTCAGAGAGGCCAGGCTTCCACACTTACAGCTGCTCATCCAGAAGATGACGGGGGATGGGAGGCCAGGTGGGGGGTTGCACTGCAGGGTTAAGGGGGCACCCTCTTGAACCACGACGGGGTCTAGGTTTTCCTTGGGCCACAGGGGAGATTCTGGAGAGAAACAGAAGAGGGTGAAGTACAGCTGACAGCAAGAGAAGGGGAAATGGGAGAATGGGGGGAGGCAAGAGAGAGGACATACAGAGTGGCCCTTGAAAGGAGGACGGTGACGGTGAATGCTCATCTTCTGCTCACCTCTCCCCTCCCCTCCTCCAGTGCTCAGATCAGCCGTTAAAGTCGTACTGACTGGTCTGGAAGTTTTCTTTTGGAGGTGGGAGAGGCCCACGGAGGGCAGGGCCTCTTGTATTCCCCCACCCACCAGAGAGTCCCTGGCACTTACTGGACACCTGCAGGCGGATGCGGTTGCTAAGAGCTGTGCCGAATTTGTTCCGGGCAAAGCACTGGTACTCCCCTTCGTACTCCTCAGGCCGCCCACCACTGCGGAAGTCGATCACCAAGGTCCCAGACCTCCTCCTCATGGACACCCGTGGGTCCTTGGCAATGTTGAAGAACCTGCTGTTGCGAGTCCAGTGGAAACTGTGGACGACAGGGGCCAGCAGGCCAACCGTTAAGGAAGGACCGGAATGGCTTGGTTCCTAGCCCCCACTCAATGGCAGACTTCTAGTCTACCTCCATGCCAATGGACCCCGTCCTGGCTGGGCAGAGCCACTAAGCTTGGAAGAATGCAAAGACCCAGGCCCTGTCTACTGGGACCACACATCTATGAGTGCTATCACAAGCTAAGGCTGGCAACAGGTAGTAGGCACCCAGCTTCTCTGGTGGGTTCTGTTCTGTGAGCACATAACTCAAAGGTTCTTTAAACAAACGAGTCAAACCCAGAATTAGCGACTTTCTTTACCTTGTGATTCCTGATCTCCCCCTAGGAATGCAGGGTTGCCACCTCTGCCCTGCCATGCCTCAATAGTATAATTTGGTTAACATCAGTGGCACAGGCTGCCCTGTTCCTTTGAATGAAAGGCCTAAAATGCCACTGCAGACCTAAGGAGGGGTGCTCAGTAGCAGAGTGCTTGCCTGGTATGTACAGGGATCTGAGTTCCACCCTTCATGCGAAAAGAGAAGAGGAGGAGGAGGAGGGAGGGAGGAGGAGGAAGAGAGGCACCACCACCACCACCACCATCATCATCATCATCATAATCATCATCATCTTCCTGTCCCCCAGCCTGACATTGAAGCCAGCAGCACACATTCTTGGCTCCCTGTGCTGATGTGGTAGAAACACAAGAGGCAGAAACCACAGTGGATGCTCAGAATCCTTGTCTCCCTCAGAGGATCCATGTGGAGAAGACCAATCTTAGAGGCAGAGGCATGGACACCAGTGTCTTGACTGGCCTTATATGGTGACTCCCACTTGGGATGAGGGAGTCCCTGCTTATTCTCAGCTCATCATTCTTGGCTTGACTGCCTCACACCAACTCAGGGCCAGAGAAACCTTCCCCACCTCATCGTCTGAGACACACTGTGCTACTCTAAGTAAGTAGCATACTTAATATCTTCCCTTCGCTACAATGTATCATTTGGCAGAACCAGCGCTGTCTTGGTAGTCCGGGAGTGGGTCTAAACCCTATTCTATCCCTGGTTCGGTCACCCTGGTGACTGGTGGTGTAGGCATTTAAGATCTCCCCCCCCCCTCTTCTCAGGAAGGCACTGGTTCTGCCCCAGAGGAAGAGGGGTAAATGAATAAGACCATGTGGCAGCACGGACCAGTCTGGACAGGACAGGCTTCTCCTTCCTGTCTACTGACTTCTTTGAGACAAGCAAAGACACACTCAGAAAGCCTTGAGTTAGCTAGGAACAGGGACTTCCCATAGCCTGAACATGGGGTGGATGATGGTCACCCAGAATCATCAGAAAATAACATCCAGCTGAGTCTAGCGGCATATAGCAGAAACCCTACTACTTAGGAGGGGAGCCTGAGGCAGGAGAATGATGAGTTTCAGGCCAGCCTGGGATACACACTGAGATTCCAGGGTTTCATTGCAACAGAGACAAGTCACTCAACACCTTCGAGCCTGGTTTCCTTATGAGATAAATTTCCCAATTTGCTGAAATTGGTGAAAACCCTGTAAAAAGGGCAGTTCTATGGTTTGTTTGTTTGTTTCCCCTCGGGAGGAAGAAATGGAGGCTCAGAGCTTTGAAGCAACTATCTCATTTGAGCACACAGTGACAGCAGCCTGTGTTTTGAGCCACATGGCCACGTCACACCTGCTAATCAAAAGTGAGCCCGTATGGGACCTGGTGGGTGCCAATGCATATTCTTTGGATGGATGAACCAAACATTTAAATAAAGAGTGAGTGAGTGTGTGTGTGTGGGGGGGGGTATGTATATGTGACTGCTTCTACCTGTGGAGGTCAGAGGCAGTGCACCCTCCTGGAGCCAGAGTTATAGGTGCCTGTGAGACACCTGACAGGGATGCTTGGAACTGGACTCGGGACCTCCGCAAGCGTAGTACTCACCCCTAACCACTGAGCCATCCCCTCCAGCCCTGTGCCAAACTTTGCAGTTGCTTGCCTTCAGCATGACCAAGATGGGGCAAGTGACTCATTTCGATGGTGGATTTTCAGCCCCCCCACCACTCTACTCACCTGGGGGCGGGGTTCCCTTTAGCTTCACATTCAATCAGGATGTTATCTCGGGGGTCCACGATGTGGTCCTTCACCGACTGCTTGGTGATCGTTGGGGGTTGGGTCACTGCAACAGGACACATGTGGCAAGAGTCAGAACTGTGGAGACCTGCCCTGCCCTTGGCTTAGGGAGTGGCTAAAGTCCAGAGCAGCAAGGAACAACCTGGGCAAGCGGGCAAGCAAGCAAGCACGAGAAGTATCCTATTCTAAAAAGGTAATTTCTTAAATGGCATTTTAGGGTAGAGGTAGATGACGGAGTCTGGGAATAGGAACCCTTTACGAGGAGCCAGCATCCCTCTAAGCAAGTGAAAACCAGGCTTTCTTTCACCCAAGCCCACGTCCCCAGTGCTCAGCACACCGCCAGGGCACAGCCGTTCCTGCTAAATTTGTGCTGAATGACAGAAACAAAACCAGCTGTGACTGTAGAACTCAGGGCTGTGACGGTTCTGAGATGGCCAGACTGTCGAGAGCCAACAGAGGCTTCGGTCCCTTAGACTTTCCCAAGGGCTTCCCCGTGTACTGCTAAGCTGGTGTTCTGCCCAGAGGTGCAGTGCCAACCAGCAGTAGATGAATGAACTGCAGTAGCTAAGGAGCAACCCAGCCAACGATAGACCTTCTTCTGCCACCTCGCTGCCCCCGCCCCCTTCCTGGGGAAGTTCTCTTCCATTGGTAAAGGACTCACGGTAGGGCTCTAGGCTGGATCAGTCTAGCAGGCAGTGAAGAGGCCACTGATTTCAAGCCCAGCCTTCTCCCCTGGCCTTTTCCCAACCTCCCACCTCCCAGAGGCTCAAGGGCATAGAGGCACACCAGGCACTTACGCTCATTCTGAATGCTTGCTGTTAGTTCCAGTGGGTTAGCATTGGGAGGGGGAGAGAAGGAGAACAGAGTTATTGCACACAATTGATCAGCTGTCTATCCGGTGTCCTCTTGCCCTAGCATGCAAGGCTGGAGTGGGGCAACGTAGGGACAGCGCTGGGCATGGGGGGTTTCTCCCAGACGTGGAGCCTGGCAGAAGAGCCAGGCAAGGCTGGAGAACAGACACAGCAAACAAATACTTTATAGAAAAGGTGTTGTATCCACAGAGTGGGGCAGGACCAGTAAGTAACCAAAGGAAGATGTTACCAGGCAAGTTCAAATGTCCTCAAATGCCAACACTGCCTGAAAGAGACTCTTCAGATGTTTTCTGGCATCTCATACCACTGGGGGATGGGAGAGCCTTGGTGCACAGGGTCAGCACGGAGGTGCTGGGGGTGAGAGGACTTGAACCACTTCTCTGGGACAAAGGTCGAAAGTATAGGGGCTCAGAGAGCCCCACACCTCGCTCCCTCACCACACTGCTTCTCCTACACAAACACACGTTCTACAAAGATCCTGTCCCTGAATGACAGACTCCTGGCAAGTGGCCAAGCCTACTGCTCCTTGTGTTCCTCACAAATGGGACAAAGAGGTGGGCTGCACATGTCCTCACCTGCCCCGTCTGAACTCATGAGCCGTGCACAGGTGTGTTTTTGCTCCTCGAGTTCTAAGAGGAGAAGACGCAGGCTCTGCCTCAAATGGTCTGCTGTGGTGCTTAGATTCTATCTTGTTTCCGTCCATGCTGGGGATAGAACCCAGGGCCTTAGCAACATCAGGCAAGTGCTCTAACAATGACACTGCATCCACTCTGAGTCCTACATTTCTGACAAATGCCTAGGTGGTGCTGAGACCTATGAACCATGCAGTTAGTAGCAGCAAGGTTTTAGATGTGGAAAGCAAGCCTCGGATCAAACAGATGTGGAGAAAAGACAAAAACAGGTCTCTAGGACTCTTCAGTGTCTTTCCTTAACAGAGACCATGACATCCTCGTGTCACTCTGGTGCATGGGGACCTTGGGCTGCCCCTTTCAGAGTGAGAGCTGTTAGGGAGAGCAGGAGGTATCATGCTTTAAAGCAGAGTCATGGAGATCTTGATGCCTTGCCACCAGAGTGAAGGGACTTGGAAAAGGAGGTGCAGGCTGAGAAAGGTCAGCCTGAAGGGACCCAGGGCTCACCTAGGTCCAGGAGAGTCACAGGAGGAGAGAAAAGGGCATGAATAAGGGGGAGCATGGCGGGAATGAGCGGCCCACTGTGCAGGCTGCCAGCAAAGGAAAGGCTTCGTGGTATGGCTTTTAGAAAGGTTTCATGAGCTGGGTGGTGTGGCCCTCAGAGTAAGGAAGGGCCATTCTGCTTATCACCTGTCCAAGTCTGCCTGGGCTGGATGCAAAGGAATGAAAAAACTCCAAAAGGAAAGCCAACAAGGCTCTGAACACAGGCTCTGTAGTACTCCCACTCTGAACACAGGCTCTGTGGTGCTCCCACTCTGAACACAGGCTCTGTGGTGCTCCCACTCTGAACACAGACTGCAGTGCTCCCACTCTGAACACAGGCTCTGCGGTGCTCCCACCCTGAACACAGGCTCTGCGGTGCTCCCACTCTGAACACAGACTGCAGTGCTCCCACTCTGAACACAGGCTCTGCGATGCTCCCACTCTGAACACAGACTCTGCGGTGCTCCCACTCTGAACACAGGCTCTGTGGTGCTCCCACTCTGAACACAGGCTCTGCGGTGCTCCCACCCTGAACACAGACTCTGTGGTGCTCCCACCCTGAGCACAGGCTCTGCAGTGCTCCCACTCTGAACACAGGCTCTGCGGTGCTCCCACCCTGAACATAGGCTCTGCGGTGCTCCCACCCTGAACACAGGCTCTGCGGTGCTCCCACTCTGAACACAGGCTCTGCGGTGCTCCCACTCTGAACACAGGCTCTGCGGTGCTCCCACTCTGAACATAGGCTCTGCGATGCTCCCACTCTGAACACAGGCTCTGCGGTGCTCCCACTCTGAGCATAGGCTCTGCAGTGCTCCCACCCTGAACACAGGCTCTGTGGTGCTCCTTGCTTTGGCACCTTCACCTGCATGTGGGATTCCTGCCAAGAACAGATATTCTAAAAAGACCGAAAGATGGTGCAGCTGGCACAGGAGGGGACGAGGGAGAGAGGGGGCTGGTCTCCAGACAGGCAGGACTGGCACTTAAGCACATTCCTTTTAACTACCAGCTGGGCTCTGGCTTCATTTCAGGATGCAGCGATGCCTCTTGGTCCTCATGTACCCCACTCCCAGGCTCTGGTCTCCTTCCAGAGCATCTTGAACTCAAGGAGGGGTGGTCACATGGCTACGGTCCTTTGGACCCTGGCTTCAGAGGCAGATGGGTACCAGTTTCCCCAGAGGTGGTTGCAAAGCTTCCAAAAGCCATCCTCTAAGTGAGTTAGCTGGGCTCAGGCGCAGGCCTCGTGAGGCTGAGGTCCCTGAGGATGTAGTCAGGTACTTCCTCAAGTGGAGATTGCCAAGTCAGATAAGACCTGGCTGACTGTCGTCCCCAGCTGTGCTGCCTACCTCAGGGCCTCCTCAGTGTCTGCTTGCCTAATGGGACAATGACATCTCAGTCACTGCTGAGCTCCCAGGGGATTTATTGCTGGGACACAATCAAGCCAGAAGACAAGTGGTGGTGGTGCTGGTGACAGCCTGTCTGGGGACAAGGACAACAGTGCTTCTCTCTGTCACCCCGCTGCATGCTCATGGAGCTGGCTGTCTGGCGATGTCAGGTGGAGAATGAACTTGTTCCTTTGGTTTCTAAGAAGGAGAAGATAATCTAATCCACCTCTGTTGGGGTGAGCCTGTGTCTGCCCTGACTCCAGGGCTTTGCCTTCCTGCCCTTTCCTTCCTGGGCTCTAGTAGTTGATTTCTGGGCACCCTCCTGGGAGGATGGGAGATGGGGGGGATGGGCATGTTACAGCCCATAGCCCTGTTTGGATGAGGTGGGCGGGGCATCTCTCCATTCTGCCGTCCTCTTCTGGGGGCTCCTAGGAGGAAATGCTGATTCCCCTTCAGTGGAAGGGAGAAGGAAAGTATACTCAAGCTCCCAGACAACTCACTTTTTGGCAAAGCTGCTCTGGTCGATGAGGTGACCCACTACTTTTTTTTCAAAGGTCATGCTGTTCTCCTCCAGGCTAATGGAAGGGAGGTGGCCTGTGACTTTGCTGGCAAGGCAGTTGGACCCAGAGGCTGGGCACTTCAATAGAGGATTGTGCAGCCTCCCAGGGGGCTGCTCCAGAAAGCTGCTGTGCCAAGCACCAGAGTGGAAGCAACGTCCCTGCTCTAGAGGCACAGAGAATGCCCTGAAGGGGCAAATGAGGGAGACACCTGACAAGCCAGTCTGAAGCCCAACACCCTCAGTCCCACCCTACAAACAAAGGGGGTACGTTAGAAACACCTGACTTGTCCCAATCCCAGAGAACGTGGCTAAGCCTGAGGAGAAACCTGCCAAGGAAGTCCTTGCCCTTGCTGTGTCGTTTTGAATTCGGCTCTGCAGAAGAGTCATTGAGATCGTCTCCGGCAAGTAGGGAGGTGTGGTGCTTTATGGGATGTCCATGCCGCCAGCCCAGACCAACTTCAGCTACTGCTGCCTCTGCCTCTTTCCTGCTTCCTAACAGGCCAGCTAAGGATGGCATCCACCAGCATCCAAATTCACTGTGAGAACCACATGCGGTGAGCTCAGTAGAGCCCGGAGGTCCCTGTCAGACCTAGGGCAGCTGAGTTCCACTGGGGTCTAAGGACTAAGTAGGATCAATGTGCTGTAGTACAGTCCAAAGATGCAGACTCCATTCTTGACTTTATCACCATGAGAGGTGTGACCCAGGCAAGGAAGGGCCTGGTCTGTGTATATACAACATAAAAGGAAGAGTCCTCCCTGGCCTCCATCAGGAAGCTGGGACGGAGAGTGCATGGCGAGGAAGTCAGGGCCCTCAGCCTTCCGCCTCAGGCAGTACGTGAGCTTCCTGTTGTATCTCCAGCTCCAGTAGAGCATGGAAATCCATATTTTCAATATAGAAGTCCACACCATCTGTTTCTGTGTTCGCTCTGCAGGCGCCCCTCCCCCAGCAGCCCTGGACATCTAACGGCAGGTGAGAAGCAGCAGAAGAGAAATGAGCCTTCACCGTGCTCTCGATAACCCAATTTCCTCTGCACCCTCCTCTCCAGGGACACACCCTTATCACGATGCTTATTAGATTGTCTGCCTGGCTGTTAATGAGAACTCTCCTTGAGCCAACCACAGACAGTCGCCATGGGAATGCTTAACTCACAGCTCTCCTCTCCCCCTCCTTCTGTGTGTACACACACATACACACACACACACACACACACACACACACAGACACACACACACACACACACACGCACGCACGCATACATACACGCACACACAGAGGCAGCAGCGGTCTTGCCCGGCTTGCTTGTGGGATCAGTTCATAGTTATTATCAGCCTCTGTCTTCCAGAAGGGTAGGCTCCTCTTGGATAGCTATGAAGCTATGACTGGGGTGGAAGAGGTCTGGCTTTAGAGCCCTGTGGGGCCTTCTTGGAGGCCACCTTCACCTCCCACCTCCTTCAGTCATCTGTTAACTGGAGAGTGCCCAGGTCTGTCTTGGGATCACATGGGCTCCATGAATTCCTTGAGGCAGAGAACAGGAGGCAGAGGTGCTATGCCTGCACCTTCATGTGAGGACGAGAAGACATCCACCGCGAGTGCCAAAACTGTGGTGAAGGGGCGCATGCTTACAGACAGGGCCAAGGAGCAAGGCGCCGATCACCAGCCATCAGTGAACACAGCAATGGTGCCGATAGATAAGAGATGCAGACATTAGCTCAGAATGCCAGGTTCAGACAGGGCTCCACCACCAGAGGCAGAAACAAGTCCCCTCTCCTTTTTGGATAGTACCTGGGGAGTACTAGGACAGAAAGAACCTGTGTCCGGCTCTCTGATGGCCACATAATGTGGTTTAATGTCTCATTTAGCTATGCCCTTTACAAAGCCTTCCTAATCCTCTACCAGGCTGGTCACCATCTTCCTTATTCCTCCAACCACAATTGGACATAGGCTCTGGTGTGTCGAGTCAGAGAGACGAGTAAGGCCCCCGAAGCTGCCTTTAGAAGGGGTACGCCAAGGCCTTGGCTGTGCCAGTGTGAGTAGAGGGAACAGCTCCAGGTCGCTCTCAGAATCCCAAATGGGGTTATCCTTGGTTCCACTCAGCAGGTTCCAAACAACACAGACACCAACCAGCTTATCCACATCTCCAAGAAGACGCTTGCGCCCAGTGGAAGCCTACACCAAGTCTTTTGGGGAAAACCCAGCTCTAAAGCCTGGAATCTACCGTTACTCTCTCTCCCCCTCACCTCCCTGCCCTCTCTCCCCAGCACCCATTCCTCTGATATCAGGAGTAAAACCGGAAGAAAGGGCACAGAACTCACGATCCATCGGAATCTCAATGGCCCCTCCGAGGCTGAGGAGGAAGAGGATGAGGGCTACGTGGACCCAGGGTGGCGCCTGCTGCCTGGCCATCCTCAGCGCCAGGCCCTGCTCCGCACTGCCCAGCCCACGGGCTCTCGATGCCTTGCGCCGTTCCTCGTGGGCTTTCCAGACAGTGCTCAGCTGGAGAAAGAAAAAACAACAGCAAGTTAGTTTCTCTTGACCTTATGCTCTGCTCTAGTCTCCCCAGGGTCTCAAAAGACCCAAGGGGCCTCTTGACCACAGAACAGGGGATCCCCTTGACCAGAGTTTCTAACCTTGGAACAGGACAGTCCGTGGCATGGGAACTGCTCTATCTATTGTAGTGTTGGAGGCATCCCTGGTCCCCACCCGTCCAAGGTCAGTAGGGCTCAGGCAGTCTGGTTGCCAATCAAAATTATCTCTGGACATCCCTGCTTGCCCCAAGAGGACACATCCACCAGTAATTGAGGCCCTTTATGTTAGAAAAACAGCTCTGCACAGCGCAATCGTGGAAAGACGTACTGGCCTAGAGGCCTGGAAGAGAGGGACCAAGCTCAAAGCCTCCCCGGACCATCTGCTGAGTGTGCCTGGAGCAGAATGTGTTTGGGTAAGGACTCAAAAATAAGACCTCAGTGATGTTCTTTGGTCCCAAGAAGAGGGGGGAGGGCTGTCTGAGAAGTCAGCACTCTGGGACCACCTGGAGCTCCAGCCTGCCAGCATTACACAAGCTGAAGAGCAAGGCAGCAGGTTACATCCTCAGAATCCCCCAGCTTCCCTCAGTGAACATCTGTATCAGCCGGACACATAACTCTACCCCTGCTTGGCTGGAACTTGAAGCCCAAAGTCAACTGCACGCACACCCATTCATCCTAAGCCGGTAGAGAACAGGGCCCAGGCGAGAGCTCCTTGGAGACAAAGCCATTGATGTGGAGTCCTGAAGCAGGAAACATCACCAGTCACCACCTCCTCATGTCAGAATGAAGAGTTCTGGCTTACATTCATTTCAGCAACCAGCACTACCCCCCACCCCTGTTTGTGTGTGTGTGTATATGTGTGTGTGTGTGTGTGTGTGTGTGTGTGTGTGTGTGTGTGTGTGTGTGTGTCTAGCCTCTATCCACCTACCTCCCTTCCCATGCACACCGCCTTGTTTTTGACCACCAGTGTTCCGGGGTAGAGTGACTGCAACAGCTCCTGCTGTCCCATCTCTGCACACCCCGCAGCCCCTTCATTCTCCATCCACAACCAGAATTGTTACTTCTAAGGTACAAACACAGGCATGCCATTCCGAGGCACCTCTCACTGTTGTCCCCAAGTTCAAGCTAACCTCCTTTATGGGCTCAGAGCTTCTAACCACATGCCTATCTGGTCTTTCTCAGTCTGCCCTGGCATGCTGCTCCTCCAGGACCTCAGTGCACGATGTCTTGACCACTCGCCCAGGAAAGACTGACATCTCTGCAGGACAGCCTGTGACCTTGGCCTCTTTCATTAGGGAAAGAGTGAGTTATCTGCTCCACATTCCTACTGCCACTCCCATGATGGCACCCTTTGCTTTGCAGTCATCCCAAAAAAGTCATGTGAGAAAGTTGGGCTCCATACATTGTAAAGTTTGTTTATTATTATCAGGAATTTATTGCAGTACCAAAGCCATAATAGTAGCCCCTCAGAACATGTGACAGATGGATATGAGGATGGGTAAGAAAATGAACAAGTGAGCAAAATAAATGAAATAAACTACTTAGATAGTATTGTTTTAAAAATATTTTATCAATTCTTTGAGAATTTCATAAAATATATTTTGAATACATTCATCCTCTCCCCCATCTCTCCTCTTCCCCAGGCCTCTTCTCCCTTCCCCTCTTTACCTAAATAAGTCTGAGTTTTCATCTTTATCATTTAAATTCCATCCAGTCTAGTTTGCCTAGCTACTCCCGGGAGTGGGGCCACCCTGCCCTACTAAGGGTCCCGTCTTAGAGAGAACTGACTTTCTCTCCCAGCAGCCATTAAATGTCAACAGCTCCTCAGCTGGTAGTGAAGTTTGTGCTCACCTTCTCTCACTCCAACCTGGATTTTGTCTGGCTGGAGCTTGCACAGGTCTGGTGTGCACAGGTCTGGTGTACACAGGTCTGGTGTACACAGGTGTGGTGTGTGCAGGTCTTTGTGTATTGTTCACAGTCACTGTGCATTCATGTTTGCACCTGCTCTGCTGTGTCCAGAAAACAGTTACCATGATGTTATCTACAACTTCTAGCCCTTACAGTCTTCCCACTCCCTCTTCTGTGAAGATCCCTGAGCTTGAGGGAGGGAAGCATCGTGTGTGTGTGTGTGTGTGTGTGTGTGTGTGTGTGTGTGTGTGTGTATCTGTTTCCCTAGAAAACCACCAGGTAGCACCAGAAAACACAAGCTGCTGAATGACTAAGATGGGAAAATCTCCTTCCCTATAGGTCAGATGCTGTCAGGAAGCCAATGGGCTGGAAGAAGACAAGAGAGCAGAAAATCTTCCAAGGATGGGCCCTTTGGCTACCAAGATGGCCCTTACACTGTCCTCCAGAGAGCCCACTGATGCTTGTAATTCTTTTTCAAAACCTATTTTTAATGATGGTTCTTAAAAGCTTTAACCTCCCTTTAGCCCTCGACCCACCAGAGGTAGAGGAAAAGGAAGGATACCTGGGGGTGGGGGTGGGGTGGGAAGTGGACGTGTTTAGAAAGGTTCCTTGACGCAACGCCCATCTGGGCTGTCTGGAAATCAGACAGTTCAGTTCACAGGTCAGCAGCGGCAGCTTGGTCCACTTGCAAACACTTCCCCGAAACACCAGCAGTCCAGTTTGGTAGAGTCAGGATATAAACAGGAATCAGCAACTTTGGCACTACCTAGCAGAAATGGCCAGGCCTCAGCCTCAGCTCGAGGCAGCAGGAAGGACCAGGAGGAACATCAGGAGAGGTTCTCGGCTGTGCCTGTCTTAGCAAAGATGCAAGACCCACAAGTACTGCATGGCTAGCTATGTAAGCAAGGCAAGCTCGGCCTCCATCACTCTCTGTCTAGTCCTATTTATACCCCCCAAACATCCCGTGTCCTCCACAGGTCTTGCCTCAGTGTATGTGTCTGTTTCAATTGACATCCCTCTACCAATCAGCCCAAATCCACAGCAGTAAAAAGAACTGCAGCACACCCCCAGAAGTTTTTTGATGCGTTTCTCTCTATGGAATCCCAACCAATGGAGCTCAACCGCCCAATGCAAGGTGGGCCGATATATGCGTGTCGTTAGCAAAGAATCCTTCAGCACGTGCCCTTTCACGTGCTTGCTTTAGCAGAACATGCTTCCTTCTGTGTCTGCTCCGGCTAAACATTCCTCCACGAGCTTGCCCCAGCAAAACACCATCCGGTCGACTTTTCAAAGAACCCTTAAGTTTCCACTTCAGCTGCTTTAGCTGCAGAGATCAGCCCAACTCTCTAGCTCAAGGCCCCACATGGAGAGAGCTTATACCAAGGGAAGGCGTGGGCTTCCTTCAGGAAAAGCATGGCAAGGCTCGGTTTGGGCTCCCTGACCACCATGTTTGGCTCAGGACCTGCCAAGGAGCATTCATGATGGGAAAGGGAGGGGGTGGTATTCATCCGGGGAATCTCCATGGAGTCAGGGAGCCAGAAGCTATTCATTAACCAGAAATACACTGGCAGGAAAAAGCCCAGCTGTTGGGGATGTTTGAAATTCACAGTTTAACAGCACAGTAGATAAAGGCCATCAAGACATCAACCGCATCCCCACTGCCTGAGAAATCCCTCCCCCATCGTTCTTGGGAAGAAGGCTCAAAGGTTACTTAATGTTATGAGAGCTATTTGATTTTAACCTGTCTCCTCGATTTTCTGATGGGGAATCAAGAGCAGAGGAGAGCAAGTGACTTGCTTAGGATCACCCCGCTGGTTGGTCCAAGGTGTCCTGCCTCCCAGACCAGAACCTTTCTACCCAGTTTCCTTGTCTTCGTTACACAGGAAAGTCCCGAAGTGAAGATGCTATTTTAAAAGACAGTGTATAGTCCGGCAGTTTTTCTAAAGTTAAAACACGAAACTATCCGCAAGCCCGTTCATTTCACTCCGAGGTATATGCGGATTTAAATCAGGTTCTCAAACAAGTGATGTGCACAGCTCGTATCACTTGCAACAGCCAAACAGTGGAAATGGTTCGAGCATCCATCTGTGGGCTGATGGGGAAGAGGACTTCGGTTTATACATACCATGGACTAGTATCCAGCCACCAAAAAGAACGAAATGCTGACGTATGCCAGAATGTGGAACGATTCCCAAAACACGTCCAGTGAAAGAGCCCACACTGTCCCATACAAATGGTCCCTTGTAGCGATTTCATATAAATAGTCAGAATCAGTAATTGCACAGACAGAACACCATTAGTGCCAGACCCTGGGGGAGGCTCAGCGAGTGACTGCCAGTGGTATGGGTGTCCTCTGGGACGATGAGGGTGTTTTGAAACTGGACAGGTGGTAGTTCATGCACACATCGTGAATGTCACTAAATTGTGAACTTAAAAATGATTTAGATAAATTTCACACCAATAGGAGAAAAGTATGACATTGGTCTCCGGAACATTCTCACAGAGATGAAGAGGGGGCAGAAGAAAGAGGATGACAGCAGCCCTCAGTGCAGAAGGTAGCACATGGTGTGCAAGCCTCCCCACGCACTGTGAGGGGATTTCCATCCGAGTGGGGGTGGGGCCTAGAGCTCTGGAAGACCCCACGCACAGAGGGCAGAGAGGCCTGCCAGGGTCCTCACATCAGCAAGGCCTAGGGAGAAAGGGGCAAGGAGGTGGGGCAGGGCTCCTGGCCTACAGCAGTGATGTCTACATCTTTAAAGACTGCCTGTTTGACAGTCAACCACAGGGGCATGGCCATCATTGCATGGCTTAGTCCTTTTCCAGGCCTTTCTGATAACATAAGGGGCATGTTCCTTTTGTTTCCCATTGCTGTGATAAGCAGCCTGACAAAAGGAAGGGTTTATTCCCTAGGAAAGAAAAGGTTTATTATAGCCCACAGTTCTAGATTACAGTCATTCACCAGGGGACGTCGAGGCAGCGGGAATTTGAAGGAACTGGTCACATCCATAGTGAAGAGCAATTCAAGATCCCCTGTCCAGGAACGGTGCCACCCACAATGGGCGGGTCATCCCACCTCATAAGTAATGAAGGTAATCGCCCACAGACAGGCCCCACAGCTAACCCAGTCTAGACAGCTCATCATTTAGACACTTCTCGGGCTATTCTAGATTGTCCAATTGACAAGAGAAATGAACCATCACGAGTTAGTGCATGAGGGAGATGATGGGGGTGTGAGCTCTGGTAAGGGCCCCTCGGTGGGAAGGGGAAAGCCTCATTCAGGAATGAGGGCAGGTGGAGGCTGAAGGAGGCCAGCCACCAGCCACCATTGTCTCCGAATCTTGGAAGAAGGGACGGAATGTTATCATTTAACTTCACAGAGGTAAAACCAGACCTAAGTAACCTCAAAGAAGAGGTACTTTCCTGAGTTGCAGGGATAGAAGCCACCCATCAACCACAGCCCACACACACCATCCATGAAAAACAAACCCAGCCAGAGCAGAATAGCTGGGTATCATTTGAACATGCAAACTTCTGAACTTAAACTTCCGGGGAGGGAAGGGGCCGAATCAGGTCTGAGATCTTTTTCACCTTGTGAACACGGATGCCAATGAACCTCTGTTGTCTTGTTCAGGAATAGACCCCACCCTTGAGCGACCTGCCTGGGCATCTGTGAGCTTCCCGAGAGACTCAAATTCAAAATGTCTGAGATGAGCGCATGTGAGTTTGGTCGTGGTATTCTGCACGGTGGCTCCTGGTTCAGCTCAAGGGCACCACTGGCCATGCACTCAGACTGCCTGCTTTGATGCCATCCCACGCACGAGGTGGAGGTCCCCGGCCTCAAGAGCTTTCTTTGCCCTTCTCTTCTGAAATATGGAGGTAATCCCAGCCCCTACCCCAGAAGCACTTCCTTTGGGAATCACGCAGCATGTGCGATGCACACACATGCTTTCCTGCTGCCACAGATCAGAATTTCCCCTCCCTCTGGTAGCCTGTGTGACTCTCCACGAAGCGGGGAGAATTACCCACTCATTGTCAGGGCTTGCTTTTCTATTTCTCCCTTTTGTTTTTCTGGGCCCTGGCTGTCCCCCCCCCCATCCCCACCTCCAGACTGAAGGCCCCTGGCATTGATTCTACAAGCTGCCCCCGACAGATGGAATAGGTGCTCACGGCTCCCTCTTTCAAGCTGTCATCTTCAGGAGCCCCCCACAGCCCTGTCTCAGGCAGGCTGTGACAGTGGTCACAATATGTCTGAATTGACAAAGACAGGCAGCCCGGAGATATGGCTCAGCTGGTGGCTCTGGTCCCCTGAGCAGTAGCTGCCACAGAATTTCAGTCAGGAGGCATCAGACAGTCCCTCGTGCTGCAGCCCCACTGTTCAGGCACTGAGCTGGAGAACTCACATGAGGGTGGGAACAAGGTTGATCTACTTTCGTGGACCCCACATTTCCAAGGGAAAACAGAAAATGAACTGGAAATGACCAAAATGAAGTAACTGGGAGGCTTAAGCTCTCTCTGTGTCTCTGTGTCTCTGTGTCTGTCTGTGTCTCTCTCTCTGTCTGTGTCTCTGTCTCTGTCTCTCTGTCTCTCTGTCTCTCTGTCTCTCTGTCTCTCTGTCTCTCTCTCTCTCTCTCTCTCTCTCACACACACACACACACACACACACACACACACACACACACACACACACACCATAGAAGCTTAGTGAGAAGGTGCAGACGTGTGGGGTGCCCTCCTATAGGCGAATGCATCAACTGACTGTGCTTTATAAGGGTGACTGGAGCATTGTTCAGTGATGAACAGAGGTGAGCTCTGAAGCCACGAAGAGATGGAGAAGCTGCTGAAGCGGGCATCACAAAGAGAATGAGTCCCACTGTTTGGCACTCTGAAAGAGCAAGGTTCGGAGCTAGTAAGATGAGAGGGTGCAGGAGGCAGGAGACGGGACTCTGTAGCACCCCTACTTGTGGACTGCGGGCTCACGTGCAAGCTTTTCAGACTCGAGAAACACACAGCGCCAAGTGTGATTCCTGCTGTACTGGGAGGCTCTGGTGACAGTGGTGTGTGGCTCTGGGGTTGTTAGTGGGATCTAGCAGAGAACAGGGTTGATGAGAGGGTTCTGCAGTGGGGTCAGGAAGTGTGTGACATTCTCTGGACCAGTTCAGTTCTGCCCCGAATGTAGAACCATTCTTTTAAGATGTACGTTTATCAAGACAGAAGTCCTAATACAATGATGGGAGCGCACGGGTTAAGGAAGGCCTTTGGTGACTAAGGCCTGAGAGGAGAGAAGGGCCAATCCTGTAAAGATGGGTCAAAACAAGCTCCCTAGGTAGGGAGAACTGCTTGCACCAAGGCCCTGTGGCAGCTAATGGATCATACATGTAAGGATCTGAAAGAAGCCACTGTGGCTATTGAAAGAGTGCACGTGGACGAGAACATGGTACTGTCAGGAAGACAAAGACTCACTCACAGAGGCTGCTGGTGGCCAGACTCGGGAGCTTAAACCACATCCCAGCCATTCCAGATTTTCAGCAGGAATGACGTGGAGGTTAAAGGCCACTCTGGCTGCAGCGGGATGGGGCCAGACCGAAGCACAGTGCCACTTTTTCTCTGCAGTCTCTGGGTGAGACCAGTCTTTAGTTTCTACCTTCCTGTCACCCAAACCTGGTGCGGCCTGCTTCCCAGCAGTGTTCAGGGCTGAGGACAGGGCTGACACACCACAAGTCGCACAGCAGAGGAGTGGAGAATTCTCTCAAAGAGCTTCGGGAACCTGCTCCAAGGGAGGCACAGGAGCAAAGGAAGAATCAGGGCATCCTCTGATCCCATAGCTACTCCACAGGCAGAGCTGGGATGGGCACTCAGTGACTGGGTCTTGTCCCCAAAGCCTAGCTTACTAAGAGGAACAGCTTTGCTTTAACCCCATCCCCCATGCTGGTCTGCTCCTCAGGCCCAGAAACATTGGAACTGAGTGACCCCGGACTTCATCCGGTGAGTCCAAATGCACCTTTCTTCCTCCAAGCCGACTTCTTCCGTATTTGTCACAAGGATAGAAAAGTGTCCAGCACAGTCGGTGGCCTCAGTTTCCCCATTCAAACCTCTGCTTCCATCTCAAGACCAAGCAGTGAAGCTGTGTGTTTTCCCCAGTCACCTACCATGCCCTGCCGTCAGGAAGTCCTCCAGAATTTCCACACACTCAGAACCTTGCTTTCTCCCTGACGAAGCCTGCCCTCTCCTAACCTGCTCTGGGAGCTGCCACACGCAAGTGATGGAGGCTGACTTCCGTGCTGGGGCAGCTCGGACTCAATGGATTCTCCTGCTCATCCTCGTTCTGGGTGCTCACTGTTAGCTCCACGCTCTCCTTACACAAACCCGCCTTCCAAGTTTGCCTGAACCAGCATTTCTTCTCACCTGACTCTCATCATGCCCACACTTAGGTCCTTGGACAACACCTCCAACCAGGAAGTCTTCCTTATGTTTCCCATGCCACTCCTCACTGAGCCTGGAGGAAGTCCTCATCTTAGATGCTCTGAAAGCATTCTGGGATATTCTCACTGTAACGAGAGCTAGTTCTCAGTGTCAGCAAGTTACATGTCTCCTTGGCTGCATGCACCCTGAGTTCACTGTGGCAGGGTGTGGCATCTCATTCAACAGCGGGATACCCAGGCACACAGGGCACAGTAGGCACTCACAAGGCACTCACTCAGCCCCAGGCTTTCCTGTCACTCACAGCACTGCTCCCTTCTTGGGAGAACTCTTCCCTTGTCCTTTCTAGGAGGGACCTCACTCCACCCCAGTTCCAGGGTGGGGCCCCCAGCAGTACAATCAGCACTGCCTGAGCCTGACACAACTATTTAGGAACCAACAGACACCTGCTGGTCCTTGGGGACTTTTATTGTGACGGCTGGGGTAGGCCAGTTCTCTTCCTCTTGAGAGAGGTCCTGCAAGAGTTTGTGAGGGGGGATAGGCTTCAGGCCTCAGGGGGCAGTGAAGTCTCCAGGTGGATTCTGAGACACAGCATCTCCACCGACCAAGGAAGAACAAGGGAGGCTGGATGCCTCTGACTGAACGGCATCTCCCTGGAGCCAGCCAAGTCATAGGCTCACTCCCTTTATTTACGCTATAGACACGTGTGTTAATAAATCCTTCCCGTCTTTCTGCATTGCCCTGTTAATCTGTGAGTGCAAATCCGAGTTTTGTGAGGAGCTCAGACACGAGGAGCCACTCCTTCTCTCCTCAGACCCCACTGCTCCCAGCCCAGTGACACCCACACGGCTTTATGACCTCCACACTTAACTGTCCGTCCTCAGTGCCTGGAAGGGCTCAGCAGCATCACACAGAGGGTGTAGACCTCTCTGAAAAGGCCCAGAGAGTAAAGCGACTAAGCTCTGTGAGATGAACAATCCCCGCCAAGATACTACCTTTACCATAGGAGTATGAAAGCAGCCGTGGCGTGAACAAGAAGCCTGTGTTCCCATGACATTCCCACAGGAAGGAGCCGGAGCGCCACAAGGGCTGTAGCTTGCTAATCTCTGCTTCTTGTTTTGGGATCAGGTCTCACCTAAATGCTAATGGAAGGTCTCCGTCCTGTCACTTGTCCTTCCATCTTGAAAATGGACATAAACCCGCATCTTCAGGGTCATTCTGAAGAGCAGGTGAGGACAAGGCTCAGGAGCCTGCCGCATGCCTCCAGGCAAGCCGGCTGCACTTCTGCAGCAGCCAAGGCCGCACACCAGTGACTAACCCCTGGTGAGTTCACAGGGTCTGAGGAAGGCAGGGTATATCTACTTTCTCTGCACACCCTAGTGCAGGGTGACCTGTGACCTCCCTAGGACATGGCTGGGTGGGACTTAGTAGCAGGCTGCTTCACCCTACTGCACCCCTCTGCTCTGGGTGCAGTCCAGGAGAAGCACTCCCTAGGGGCTTCTTCTCCCTTTGCCTCCACTTCTGCCAGCTCCAGATCCATAGGTGACCCGGGAAGGGAAGGAGGTGCCACACTGGACGATGCCCATCCCACCTCCAAGGCCTCCCTAGGATTTGAGAAGTCCTGGTCACAACTGGCAGGCTCTCATAGGTGATTGGTGGGTGGACAGGACATGGCATGGAGAGCTTCAGGTTGGAAAGCGGACTATCTGCTGCTGTGAGCTGGCCCTGGGAACACAGAAGGAGGAGCAAGCGGGCTCATGGTCAGGGATCAGGGCTTGGCATGGGGTAAGCTCCATCTGAAGTGCCTCTGAGCCATGGATAACTTGTAGGCTCTGCCAGGCTGTGTGCGTGAATTAATGCCTAGGGATACACCAGCAGAGTAGAGCGGAGGCTACGTGCCAGCAATTAGCTCTTGGAATAAGCTAATCCATGACTAGAATAGTACTCCAAGAACCAACTAAGGAACACATTCACACATCACTGCCAGGGGAAATTGTGGGGGAGCCGAGAGATAATAAAAGCCCCTGAAGCCAACGCAAACCCCAGCCACTCCCATTACAAAGACAGGCAGCAAGGCTGATCCCGAGAGCGGCCTGAAAACAAGGGATCATGGGATCAGAGGAACATCTGAGTGTGGGGTGGGAGATCCACCAGGGCTCAGGCTCATCCCACGTGACTAGAGTTCTGCCTGGAAAGGCAAGCACCCCCCAAACCCTGGAACAGAGGATGCAAACTATTCACTCCTAATTCGAGCCCATGGCATTCGCAAACGGTTTCTATCAGCGATTCTCAACCTGTGGGCTGAAGCCCTGGGGTTGAATGACCCTTTCACAGGGGTGGTTTATCAGATATTTACATTATGGTCGTAACAGTAGCAAAATCTCAGGTGTGAAGTAGCAATAAAAATAATTTTATGGTTGGGGGTGTCACCACAACATGAGGAACTGTATTAGCGGGTTGCAGCAATAGGAAGGTTGAGAACCATTGGTTTATACATTAAAAACAAATCCCAGGGGTTCCGCCTGTCAACAGAATCACATTCTTTTTTTTTTTTCTTTTCTTTTTTTCGGAGCTGGGGACCGAACCCAGGGCCTCGCGCTTGCTAGGCAAGTGCTCTACCACTGAGCTAAATCCCCAACCCTCAGAATCACATTCTTGCCCACAACCTTTTTTATTGCATCTCCTTCCTCGAAGGACAGAGAACCCTCCATGCTGTGTCTGCCGGAAAAGGATGAAGCCCCTGTTCTCACATTCACCCCACAACCAGCAGCCTGGGTCTCCTGTCCAGCCCCAACTCAAACCTGTCCTTCTTGAGTCCCAAATCCTCTCCCCTTATTTTGTGTACTGATGTCCTCCAGTGTTCAAGGTCCTCACCGACTCCTCCATGTCAGGACAATTTCCTTTGCTCCCCAACATGCCCCATGCTCATCCTGTGGTCATTGCCTCCCGCCTTGTGGGAGGAGTCTGGAGTCAGCGTCCTGTACCCATTCTGATCAATGTTGAGTCTGCATTTTGTCTCCCGCTGCAGTGAGACAGCATGACAAATCCTCAAGAGCAGCCGCGGTATTAGACACTTCCTATTACCAGGAGGTATTTGGCTCATCAATAAATCTGCCTAATAGATCCTCAATTAATGAAAGGCCTGATGAATCTGCTGTTAGTGGTTATGCAGAAGCAGCCAGGCAGAGGCAATCGCTGGTCACTCTTAACTCAGGCATCCTCGGAAGCATAGCCTCTTACTGCTTGACAGACCCCCTAGAAGTCTATTTTCCAGAATGCTCCCCCATTGTTCTCAGCTTTCTTGCTGCCTGACTTCAGGCAGGACCACCCTCAGTGCCGTCCTTACCGGCTCTCAGAATCCAGCTGTGCAGGCGATTTTCTGGCCTCCCACCGTTCATTCTAGGGCATCAGCTCTGGTTCAGAAAATGCTTGGAGGCAGAGAGGTCGGCTTGAGACACCCAAGGTCTCACTCAGTGATCACCAGTGACACCCACTCCCACTCTGTCTCTCTCAACCACCCAAGCACGAGCCACTCTGCCCAGCTCATGGGCATCTAAGGCCAACACGTGGGCTCTCTGGAACTCAAAATACCAGCCAAACATGGCCACCACAAGGACATAAAACACCAGCAAGGAGGAGAAAGGCAGACGGGTTTTTGGAAGGTGATATCAGACAAGGAAGCAGTGTGGAGGAGCTCCTGACTTTCCTGCTGTGACAGCATCTGGCACTGTGTCACTGTGTCTCTTGTCACAGATGAACTGTCCCCACGGCTCTGCATCTTCTGTGAAAGCCAGTCTGCCCACACGATCGCCTCCTACTGGAAGACTCAAGAATTGCGCCATACCAGGATGCCTCTTGATGGAGAAGGCATTCTTTCTCCCAATTCTTGCGCTCTACCTTCCTCCTGCCCAGCGGGGACAGACACTAGCTTCCTGGCCCATGTGTGGGCCAACAGTCATTTAGGACTTTCGCATAGCCAAGAAAACCTGGTACAAGGCTGACTCCCTGACTGCCTTCTTGGGGCTGGGAGGGGCGGTCTCCAGCTGCCATGGTGTGCCTCGTGGTGGTGCTTTGTGCTTGGCTCCATTCCACTGTCAGGAGGCGATAGAGAGGAGTGCAGCCTCCTTCCCACTAAGGACATAAGCAGGTTCCCAGCCCTGCAAGCCTCAGCTAAGGCCACCGAGACTTCTGGAAAAGGGGAAGGTGCCAGGCAGTCTTCATTCATTCTCTCTGGGGAAGGGCAGAAGAGGATGCCTGGGTTTGCATTAGCCATTTGGCTGAAAAACAGCGTTTCCTGCACAATAATCAGAAAGAATCTATAGGCTGGAACCTGATACTTTCTGGTGAACCACCTGGCTATTGAGCTGGGGAGGAGGGGATGGAAGTAAGAAGTGACCTTTTCCTCTAGGTGATGACCAGGAGGACCTAGGGGACATCTAGTGTCATATCATACTTCCTGGGGTGGGAAGGCATCCCAGGACACTGTGTTACTCACAGGCCACCAGCAGGACCAGCACTCCACAGAAGGCAGCAGCTTCCCTGGAGTAGGGGTGGCCTGCATCTCTCTGTAGGGACATGTATAGAACTTGTGCTCTGTACTGTAACTGCACCTTCTGGGTCTGCACGTGCCTTTGAGCTCTCTGATCATCGTGGCTCTTTAGACTGATTTTTCTCCATTCTTCCTATCGCAACAGCAGCAAGATGGACACCTTTGCATTTCCATGCTCGTCCACACAGGAGGTGGAAGGCTGCCTTATGCTTGCTCTGACTCAGGGTCAGCTGGAGCCCAGCACATCTCTGTCTCGTATTTCAGGGAAGCCCACCCAACCAATAGTCACTGGGTCTCATAGATGCTATGATCCAGCCAGCTGCTAAGAGTTCCTTACTGTATATACACATTATATAATGTACATATATACATATATTATATACACGTAATTATACATATATATGTGCACACACACATATATACATATCTGCATATATACACACATAGCTATGTATATATATAACTATATATGGATATATGCACACATATATGGATATGTACATATGTATGTATATGTGTATATAGATATATATAGCTCTATTGTTCTCTCTCTATATATATATACATATATATATATATATATATATATATATATACATATTTCTTCTCTTGTCCTTTTAAGAACAGAACTAAAAACCACATATGGTTGTAACCATCAGGGTTCACCCTAGTGGACAGTGTTAGCCAGCTAGATCCTATGTCCTCAAAGCTCCACATCCTTACAGACCAGCATCACCAGTTGGAGTGCTGCCCAAGTCCTTGGTGTAACATTTCACATTCAGACCACAGCCCAGGATTACAGGAAACCTACCCAGGGAGACAGAAGAGCAAGCGAGGAGAAAGGCAGAGAGATCTCTGAAAGAGGACTGGGTTGGGTAGAGAAGTGGCATCTGCTTTCAGAGAGCAACAACCACCGGGAAGGTTAGCCTTGCACAGGCTGCTGCTGCCAGAGCCACACAGGACAAGTCTGAGGGAGACGAGATGACTCTTGGCTCCAGGGGAGTGCTGCAAACTAAAAGGGACAGGAGCCCTGCCTCTGCGGCACCCAAGCCAGCTTCTCTCTCCCTGGGCTCTCTGTCCTGGTTTCCACCATCCAACAGAAAACACTCTCAGCACAGAACACTCTACTGGTCTTTCTTCACAGGGGGTGGGGGCAGCAACAGGGACTGGGGTATCAGGCAGCGCTCCAGCTGTCTCCCCAGCTTGCCACCAATAAAGGGAGTGGGTCACAAGGCTGGGGAGACAGCCATCACAAGCCTGTGTGGCAGACCCCAAGGGTGAGTGGGCTCAAGTGTTGGGTTGAGTAAGGAGGGACCCAGATGGAGGGAAGCTGTAAGCAGGAGGTAGAATGCCAGAAAGGGATCCTTGGCATTAGTATCAGAAGTCTCGGGGGCTCCTCAGAAAGAAGTGCAGAGTTCCCACAGGATGCAGCGAGTCATCCACCAAGTGACCGTGCAAACAAGACACAGTCTACCCATGCAAGGGGCAGTTCCTCAGCCACTCCGGGGAATGCCGTGCTTATGCCCTGCAGGTTGGAAAGCCCTCAATAATGTCTCGCTACGTAAAGAAACCAGACACAAAGACCGCTCACTGCATGGTTCCATGTACATGAAACCTCCAGAGTGGTTCTAAGGACATGGGAAGTAGGCTAATGACTGCCTAGGGCTGGGGACGGAGCGGGGACAGAGATGCTGATGGTATGGCTTTCGGGGGTATTGGAAATGGTGATTCAATTACAAAAATTCAGTAGTTGGTAGCTGCCCCACACTAAGCCCTAGCGAAAAACTATATACGGGAACTATCCTTGAGCTGTATCGATGGATTTATTGATGGTATGAGAACAGCGTCTCACTAAAGCAGTTATTCAAAGCACTAACGGAACTTAGAGAGCTTTGTTAGAAAAGAATCATGTTATTTCATAAAAGAATATGAATGACTAAATTTACAAATGACTAGGGGGTTGGTGGTACACGCCCTTAATCCCAGCACTCAGGAGGCAGAGTCAGGAGGATCTCTGTTAGTTCGAGGCCAACCTGGTCTGCAAAGTGAGTTCCAGGACAGGCAAGGCTACATAGAGAGACCCTGTTTGAAAAAAAAAGAAAACAAAAGCCAAAAAATGACTGCAAGAACTACAAAAATCAAGTTTCAAATGTTGAAAGGAATTAAATTGGCTGTTCATATTAATGGCACCAAAGAAATGATTGCCAGGGAGAAAATTATAAAGTTGAAAACGAAAGGTTAAAAGTGCCGCAAGACTGTGAGAGAATGGGAAGGTGACTCCAGGACAGCCCAGCATTTTCCTTTCCAGGGAAAGCAAGCCTCCCAGCCCTGTGTTCCAGACCTCAGAGCCACGCCCAGCACTGCAAGGTAGCTTCCCAGGCTCTCCCAGTGCATGTCCATTTGAGGTCCAGAACATGGTGCATACGAGGACACCTCTACTCATTGTGCTCGAGCACACACACACACACACACACACACACACACACACACACACACACACACACACACAGTGTTCCGTTATCTCCCTGGCATACCAGTCTTAAGAGTCTCAAACCCACCCAAGCCACAGTAGGTGCTTGCTGTCCTGGCTCTCTCAGAGCCAAGATCTCCCTTTCTGTAGAAGTGGGGCATATAAGCTCACTGTGGCGGGTGGTTGAGACAATAGTCTGATCAATCCATGAGCTTCTAACCCAAGCCTTTAACATCTGCCCCTTTAAGACCCACCAGACTTTTCTCCTTCCCACTAAATCACGACCACTTTGCTACCTGTTTTTGGACCATCTGGGTCTTCACATCGATTCATGTCTCTCTCATGGAGTCAATGCCTGTGCAGACCATGACACACTTGCCTGATACGCACTCTCGGAACCAACGGTTATCTGCATGGATGTGACCTACCTCCATCCAATGAGAACTGGAGGCCCCTGACAACCCAGACCAATCACATGACTTTGCACTCCTCATCCCTGTACTGACACACCCACCTCAAAAGCAGCTGAATTCCCCTCCCACCCAGCTCTTCCCAGCAGCACCCAGCCCTTTGGCCATCGGGAGAGCAGAGTCAGTTCTGATAGGACTTCCTTGTAGAGTCAATAGTGGATTTGCTGCTGATATTCCAAAGACAGGGCACCCTGTGGCATTTTACAAACTCCTGTCTGCCGTGACAAGTGGGGCATAGAAGAGCAGGGTGAAGCCAGCAGGAGAGAGCTACAACAGCCCATCCTCCTCCCTCTCTATCTCCTCCTTCTGCCTCCTGCATTTACATCCCTGGCAGACAGCAGTCTGCATCCAACTGCCACCCCAGCAGGCAGCTCCCACAGACAGGAAGAACGTGAAAACAGGAGGTGGGGAGGGGGCTGCAAAAAGGGGGAGGCAACAGACAGGGGGTGTTTTCCCCAAGTTTTAAGTACTGACATTTGGCCAGGAGTCTGGTTGTGAGAAAGGGTGGTGGTTGTGTGTGCCGCCAGACACTGGGAACACTGGTGGTGGAGCGGACAAGCTTCTCACAAGTCCTGGTTGTCTTATTAAAAACCAGAACTCGGGTGAGATATAGTGTCTCCAGAGAGATGGGCTTGGGTTAGCAGAAAGGACCAAGGCAGGGCGGGCAGCCTGTCATCTCAGCAGCTGGGAGGGAGAGGAAAGAAGACTGTGAGGTCAAAGCCAGCCTGGACTACACCATGAAAGGAGCTAAAAAAACAACTGTGAAGAGCTGAGAGGAGGTGGACATCAGGAGCTCCTAGGCACAGGCTCTTTGCTGCCGCCCACGCCCCACACCTACCTCTGCCTATCTCAGTATCCACGGTCAAAGGTGGCTAAATGTAGGTAGTCTGGAATCAGTTTGGGGACATCAAACAGTCTCCAACCAAATGCCCTGGTCCTGTGTATCCACAGCTGCGGGTCCTGAGCACACACTGTCTGTGAGGCCTGTGGCAAGGAGACTGTCTCTAGCTGACAGGCAGAGGGGCTTAGGGGTAGGAGTGCAATTAACCAAATGGATCCATTTGTGAAATTGAAGGGCCTGGGCTGCTGGGTGGTTTCCCTGCATGTGTCAGAGGACAGGTGTCTGCTCCCAGTGACCTCAGCTGACAAGGAGTTGATGCACTGGGCTTAGGAAAGTTCCTCCTGCTGGGGTGGGAGGAGAAGGGAAAGGAGCAGATGACTAGGGCAGCTCCAGATGGCAGTGGGCTGAGAACAAAGGAAGAAGGGACAGAGGCAGCCTGAAGGGCAGGGCTCCTTCCTGAGGAGGTTGCCCAGCTGGAACCACCAAGTCCTGAGTCACATCTGGGACCCGGAGGATACTTGCTCAGAATCATCATGCAGTGTTCTCATGAAACCCGAACAAACCACACTGGAGACACCCTCAGCTCCAAACCTAAAGTAAGCCACAAGAACCCGAAGTCCGAATGGTGGGCCCAAATGCAGGCACGGCACCATCTCTGGTGAGGCACTGTCAAGTCCTTAACCTCATGGCTTGGATTCTATCGTTATAGAAAGATGAATACGAAGGGGTCTCGAAGTCTCAAAGGACTGCCAGGGGAGAGAACATGGGATCTGCATGTGTGTGCAGAACACAGGGCCACACATGAGGAAGCACACATACGCACTATGTATGATAAGGATGACCACTGGCACTGGCCAAGAACCCAGGGGTGTCTTCTCATAACAGTCGCACGTCCATTTGCAGGGAGTCTCTGTGTTCCTTCAGGTTCTTCTATATCTCTCAGTCTTTGAAAGGCATTCCTTCACCACAGTCTGTCTGCTCAGCGAGACGTCACGGCAGGAAATCCAGCACACTTAGTAGATAGGATGAGAGAGGGGAAACTGAGATGGTGCTGAGGACTGCTGACACAGTCTGAGACACAGCCGCACTGAGCATGTCCTGATCAGGCACCTTGCTGTGGATGTCCAGAACTGCGCCTGGACAGCGTTGCTCACCGAGAGCTCCAGGAGAGTAGGTTAGAGACTCGACGATAATGAACAGGTACCCAATGAGGGCTGTGAAAGCTGAAAACTGGGGTCTTAGTTAGGGCTTCCATTGCAGTGAAGAGACACACGACCGACCGAGGTAACTCTTATAAAGGACATTTAATTTGAGCTGGCTTACAGTTTCAGGGGTTCAGTGCATTATCATGGCAGGAAGCATGGCAGCATCCAGGTAGACACGGTGCAGGAGAAGAAGCTAAGAGTTCTACATCCTGATCCAAAGGCATCCAGGAGGGGACTCTCTTCCAGGCAGCTAGGAGGAGGGTCTTAAAGTCCACCCCCACAGTGACACACTTCCTCCAACAAGGCCATATCTCCTAACAGTGACACTCCCTGGGCCAAGTATATTCAAACCACCACATTCAACGTTCAACTCCCTGGCCCCCATAGGCTTGTTCAAACACATAAGTCTATCAGGGTCATACCTAGCTATAGCATAATGAAAAATGCATTTAGTTCAACCTCAAAAGTCCCTATAGTTTATAACATTCTCAACAATGTTAAAAGTTCGAAGTTTCCTCTGAGATTCATGCAATCTCTAAACTGTAATTCCCTATAAAATCAAAATCAAAACACAAGTCATATACTTCCAATACTACAGGGTATAAATTATCATCCCAAAATATCATAGTGAGGAAATACTGGACCGACGCAAGACAGGAAACCCGCTGGGCAAACCCCAAACTCCGTACCTCCATGTCTGATGCAAAAGCAGCCCTCAGATCTACACCTCCCTTCATCTTTGTTGACTGGGACAACTTCTGTCTCTTGGGCTGGTTCCATTCCCTGTTAGCAGCTTTCCTCAGCAGGTATCCCATGGCTCTGGCATCACTAACAGCTTGGGCTATCCAAGGCAATTTTAATTTTACACCTTTTTATTCCAATATCTGGGACCCGCTCACAGTCTTCTGAGCTTCTCAAAAGGGCTGGCATCACTTCTCCAGCTCTGCCCTCTGTAGTACTCTAGGCTCTGGCTGATTCCACTCCATTGCTGCTACTGTTCTTGGTAATCATCCCATAGTACTGGGTCTCCAATATGCTGGGGTCTTCGCTGCAATGAGGCTTCACCAATAGCCTCCCATAGGCTCTCTTTCTTTTCTTTTCTTTTTTTTCTTTTCTTTTTTTTTCTTTTTTTTTTTTGCGGAGCTGGGGACCAAACCCAGGGCCTTGCGCTTGCTAGGCAAGTGCTCTACCACTGAGCTAAATCCCCAACCCCCCCCATAGGCTCTCTTGATGGGACCAAGCCTCAGATCTTTGCATGGCCCCTTCAGTCCTGGGCTCTCAACTGCAACTGAGGCTGCACCTTCATCAATGGCCTTCTCTGGACTCTCACAGCGCCAAGCCTCAGCTGCTCTCCATGACTCCTTTATGCCTTCAAAACCAGTACCACCTGGGTGGCTCTTACACATTACCAAGTTAGCTGCAGCATGAGGTACAACCTTAGCTATCTCCGGAACACAGCTTCTCTGTGCTCTTAGAAAACACTTCCCAGAGGATTTCACCTCAGTGATGCTGGTCTCGTTTTAATCACCACTAATTTCTTAGCTCTAGCTAATCAGCATCGATTGTCCCAGTAGCCCCTTCTATTCTTGACTCTAAAGCTAGAACCACTTGGCTGAAGCTGCCAAATTCAGCTGCTTGCTGGGGCTGTAACACGGCCCACCTTGTTCTATTACATTATCACCAGCTTTCTGTTTTCCAGCTCCTTCATTGCCTAAGCTTGGCTGTCTGGGAACTTGCTCTGTAAACGAGGCTGACCTTGAACTCAGAGATCTGCATACTTCTGTCTCCTGAGGTCTGTGATTAAAGGTGTGCACTACCAGGCCTGTACCTAAGCTTTTCTTCATCTGGAACTTGCTGTGTTCCAGGTCAGTCCTGAACTCAGAGATCTGCTTGTTTCTCTCTCCTGGTAATAAAAGGCAGTGTACCGTCATGCCTGGACTTAAGCTTTTCATGGCCACTGTGCCTCAAGATCAGATGAAAAACGTGTGTCATCCCAAGTCAAGATCTGTATCAAAAGCCTGTGTCTTCCAGCCTTAAGATCTGGATTGCAGGTCTGCCCTCCATTTCTGGATTGTAGTTCATTTCAGGTTAAAAGTCCATGAAAACAATAACCAGGTAGTAATGCCTAACATGATATAACGATCCCTTGTTCAACTGCAAACACGTCTGGTGGGATCTTGCCCTGGGGTCAACACTCCCTAAGTCTTCTCAAACACAGGATTTAACTCCATTGCACTTTCTGGGGCTGCTTTATTACTTCAACCATACATTTTGTATTCTTCCTTTCTAAGCTTGCTATGCTTGATCAAAATGTTCTTTATGAGAGTAAACCAGAGGACGAAGACTATTTCCTTTGTCAATGCAATTAATCTCTTTACGTTAGCCTCAGGTAGACTCTTCAGGGCCAAGAACAGCCACATTCTTCACCAAAACATCTCAATTAGAGTCTCTAGACCACACACTAAAATTCTCCTCTGAAGCATCTAGAACCAGGGCCCCACGGTTCAAATCACCCTCAGCACCAATGTCTTTCATAGTCCTATTAGGATGGCCTATTAAGCCCCACTTAAAGTATTCCATTGCTTTCCAAATCCAAAGTCCCCAAATCCACATTCCTCCAAAGAAAAACACCATTAGGCCTATCAGAGCAACATACCACAGTTCCAAAGTCCACATTCCACCAAACAAAAATATTGTCAGGTCTGTCACAGCAATGCCCCAGTCCCTAGTACCAACTTCTGTCTTAGTTTATGTTTCCATTGCTGTGAAGGGACACCATGACCATGGCAACTCATAAGGGACAACATTTAATCGAATCTGGCTTAGTTTCAGAGGTTCAACCCATTATCATCCTGGCAGGAAGCATGGCGTGTCCAAGGCAGATATGGTACAGGAGAAGGAGCTAAGAGTTCTACATCCAGGAGAGGACTCTCTTCCAAGCAGCTAGGAGGAGAGTCTAAAAGCCCACCCCCACAGTGACAAACTTCCTCCAACGAGGCCACATCTCCTAACAGTGCCACTCCCTGGGCCAACCATATTCAAACCACCACAGCCAGACTAACTCTTGGACTGAATACTGGAGAACTGTTCCCATACAATGTTATACGCCCAGTGAAAGAGACTAGCACATTGCTTTTGCCGTCTACCTTCTATGTGCAGTAGAGCAAAAGAAAGTAAAAAAGGGGATGGGAAGGTTGGTCAAGTGCAGTTCTTAACAATGGTGGGATGAAAAAGCCCCCAGGGTCAGCTGAATCTCTCCAGGGGCCCAAGGGGTCCAAGGAGGCTACTTGGATGGATCCCATGCCATGTCACCTTCACAATCTCTTATTCATCTCCCCCTTTGCCTCCTCAGCCTCTGGAAAGACAGATTCTGAGACTGCTAGAGCCAGCCAGACACCACAGTGTGTCAGAGATGACCAAACCCCAAAAGAAAAAGACCTTCCTCAGCCCAGGTGGCTGGGCCACTGTCTCCCACAGCCTCCCAGCAGTAGCCTGCCATCTTCCATCAGCTGCTCTGAGAGAGGCTAAGCCCTCAATTTTTGTGTGTTGGCCTCCCGACTCTTTCCGGGGAAGGCAGGTGCTTCCAGTGCTGAGATTCAACCCCAGAAGGGAACAGACAATGAGGACCCTGGATGCAGGGTGTGGCCTCAGTGCCACGAGCCTCCTTGCTCGTTGCACCCTGGACAGCCATCCATCTGCCAAGGCCCTGAGCCCCACCGAGAGGAGAGGCTATCAGGACTGCCCCCCATATGCCAGGGCTGCCGCTCAGGAAGTTCCCAGTGTGTAGAGGCCCAGGCAAAGGGATTAGGATCATTAACAAAGCTGTTTTTCAATTTTTCAATTAGGGTGGACAGGATAGACAATGACAGAAACTAATGCCAGCTGACTGCCCCTCCTAGAGCAGAAGGAGCCAGAGTGGCCCCCGCATAACCTCCTTGGAGGGCAAAGCCCCATCAGGGTTGTGGTTCTGCAGCTGGCTCTGGCTTCTGGGAGAAGGAAGGAGTCAAGTCCTTGAAAATTCCTGGGGCCAGGTAAAGAGTCTGGGACAGGGAGCAAAAGTGTCCCCTTCTACCCCACCCTCCATCTCGAGCTCAGGCCGGGTCCCATGCATACCTTCTCTGCCTCATTCGGCCTGCTTTTCGCAACACCAGCGGAGGCTCTGCTCCGGTTGACGGCAGCGGCAGAGGGCAAGAAAACTCCAGGCTCCCAAATCGCACATAAGTCAGTCAACCTGTGTGAAAGCAAACAGAGGAAAGAACCCCAGGGTTATTCCAGGTGTGTGTGTGGGAAGGCTCTGTGGTTTTTAACTTGTTCGTTTGTTCGCTCACGAAACGACATCTCCATGCATTTGTAGTTTTGCAGAGCATTAAGGCATCTTTGTTTACTTTGCAAGAAACGGGCAGGGTGTGTGCAAGGTGCTCACGCACTCCAGCGACTAGCCCGCTCGTCCACGAACTGCATCTTCGTGGTCAGGCATCATGAATAATTTGCTAATTCCCTCCTAACCAAAAGGAGTTAAGTTATACATGGAAGAGTCTCCCACACTCAAGGGAGAATTTACCCGTAAAGGTCTCATTAATTTCTAACTTCCTTAGAGAAGCCACTGTGGTTTCTTCCCCCTATCTACAGGGAAAACGAGGCCGTCACAAATACCCACAACACATCGAAAAGTATTCTAACTTGATGATGATCAGGAGCCCTGGCTTTAAGTTCTAGCAGGAGATGTGGCTGTCAACAAAGAGTGAGTCTTTACATGTGTGTTTGTTAGTTTGTTTTTCCATCTGTAAAATGGGAGAACATAGGATAGAGCATAGGATAGAGTGAACCAGGGAGGCCTCTGGGCCACTGGTTGGCGTCTGGGAGGTTCAAGTCCTGAGATGGTCAGACTCGACTGTGAACTTGAGCGGAGAAGCACCCTGGGTGGGGGGTGGGGGGGCAGTGAACCTCTGGGTGTGTCTGTGAGGGCGTTTCCAGATGACATAGCTCATCAATGGATTCAAAAGCTGAACGGAGGACTGGGAGGTGACGGAACTGTGGAAAGTGTGTCCCGCTTGGAGGAAGTAGGTTATGGGTGGGGGGGGAACGGAACGGAATTCTCTCCTGGTTTCTTCCTGTAACTGCTCTGCTGTGCTTCCTGGCTGCCCTCGGTTGAGCAATTCTGCTTTACTGCAACTTCCCTGCCCCTGGGAGCTAAATACCCTGTCACCCTGAGAAGAAAGGCTGACTAGCAAAATGTACCAGCTCCAGTTTGATAGGTTATTTCTCTGTTGTCGGTGAAATGAGCTAATTTAAGCCAGATTAGATTATATTAATGGCAGGTTTATTGGGAAACTGTACTTGAGTGAGTTCACTAGCCCCAAGGACCGGCACACACACCACACACACACACACACACACACACACACACACCGTAATGGGGGGGGTTATGCCAGGTAGGGACTGAGGGACACTTGGGAAAACCTGGAGGCCAGATGTGCTTTGCTATGTAAAATATGCACCCCAGTCCCTTGTCCTGGTCTGAAACCAAACACAGTCATTTCCAGCAAACATCTAACCTGTCTTAGTACAGATAATACATCTCATCTAAAGGCTGCTTGGCTGTATCACAGTAAATCTGCAGGACGGTAACCACTAGCACAGTGGGGGGAATGAGCTGTAGCCGCCCAGAGTGTTAAGAATGCTTTTAGACTTAGCAATCTTAGTTTTAAGAATCTTCTTGGAATATGATGCCCTTATGTGTCTGTCGTGACTTCCAGGGTCAAGGAGAGAGAGATAATAGCAAATATCTTTAGTACTCTACCATTTATTTTAGAATGGGGAAGGAACGCAAAAGCCAGTATGAATATGGTTGTGATTTTATATATGCTCAAAGGAAAAAGGACTAACTACGCATTAGAAGGTCACGAGGGATGGGGCTGGAAAGGCAGGGATAGGGGACAGGTTTTTAATATACTTCCCCTTGTGGCTTTGGAATATGCAAATAGGAGATGTAATTTTAAAATGTAACAAATTGTTTAACATCTCTAAAAATGAAAATAAGGCAGCATACATAGATTTAAACATGGCAATTTGTATTGTATCAGGCAGATCTGTTTTCAGGAAGCAAAGAACTGCTCCTTTCCTCCCAAGAAATCCCAGCTGCTTTCCATTCATTGCATTATGGAGGTTCCTACCCTTCCTACACCTGACAGAATAGTGTGAAACATCAACTAAAAGTCAGGCATGGTGGTGCATGTGTGTAACGTCAGCATCTGAAAGGCAGAGAATTCCAGGCCAGCCTGGGCCAAACAGTCAAACCATGTATCAATAAAACCAGCAAAACAGGAAACACACAAAAAAGAATCTACTGATTAAGGATTCAGACACACTTGTTTGTATCCCAAAGGCCAGCATCCCACAGATGCCTCTTTAGAGGACCACTGTATACCTGGGTTTGACCTTTCCCTGCCCGTGAAGGCAGGAGACAGTGCATGGAAAAGTACTTGGGGGAAAAAAATCTTCTCACAAACATTTTGCTGCTGGCCCAAAACTAGAGATTAACTCTCCCTTATGGAAAAGTTGTGAGATCAAGCAAGAGCTGTGATTTGAAGGCAGACAGACAGACACTCAGTAGAGAGGAATAGGATTATACCTACCACCAGCACTTTTATCATGCATGGGGGTTTGGGGTTATACAAGAAGTGAAACTCAGACAACAGGCTCACCGTCTGACCCAGGGACAGGAGGCTCCCAGGAAGGACACCTGACACCCAGGGTGCAGGGACCACACAGACACCTGATAGTGTGTGGACAGCAAGAGGAGCAGCTGTGATCCCAGAAGGACTGGAGCATAACGAGTTTTAAGAATCACCTCAGATTCTGGAAGGCCACGGGGGCCTGTAGTAGTCAGTACACACTGCTCCACAGGATGTCTGGGCTGGAGAAGTGTTGAGATTTAGTCTCTTGCTATGAATTGTGATGCTAAATTCTTCACCAGAAGGTCTAGGCACAAATGAATGAATGAATGAATGAATGAATGAATGAATGAATGAATGAGTGAGTGAGTGAGTGAGTGAATTCTCACATTTACCAGCTTTTGTTGTGCAAACCTTGATTCTTAATATAAAAATTACTGGTTAACTAAAAATGGCTACAGCCAATGACTGCAGGGATTAGAGGTGGGCGGGTTTTGAGTGACCTGGTTAAGGGTGGAGAAGAGAGGAGAGGAAGGATGAGGAGGAGAAAGGAGCAAGGGTCATGTGAGGGGATGGACTTTGAGCAAAAGGCCAGGAGAAACAGTAAGTATCTGGGGGAACACCATGGGGAAGTAGCCAGGCCAGCAGTTGGAAAAGCAGATTAGGGGTGAACCCCCTCAACACACACAGTAATTGTCAAGCCAAATAAAACAGCCAGAGTCGAATCCTATTTGTTCGTAAGTTGGGGACAAGTTTAAATTGGTTGTGCCACAGGGGAGGGTGCAGATGCTCCCAGGAGCAGGAGGCCCAGGCGTGTCGGACGATGATGAAGGAAGGCATGTCTGAGGCTGAGCCAGCTCCCAAACAGGCTTCCCTCGCTTGCCTTTTAATGTCTGCAGGGGTTCCTCACCTCTCCTCAGCAAGTGTTTATTATGCCCTGACGGCCTTTCCCTCTGCCACAGAAGAAATGTTGACACAGGAGAGTCTCTAGACCCATCTGGGAATTCTGTGGTGCCACGAAAGCACGCGTCCTAGAGGGACAACCCCTAATATTCATGGCTTTTTACTCTTGCTCTTCCTCTCTCTGGACACGCAGTCCACGCCCAGGGAGCCAAGATCGTTGTGTCTCTTTCTTTCCCTTCCAGAGACAATTTAAGATCTTACCACACTTATTATTGGAGTAGCCAACCCCACACATTCAGATTCAAAAAGAATGCATTGTAAAAATAGATTCTAATAGTAAATGTCCCTGCAAGCCTGCCCCATCCAGCTTCCTAAGTCTAGTTCACTCAGCTGTGCCTGGCCAGCCTCTGTCACCAGAGTCTGGGCGCCCTTCCAGAGCGAGTCTACACACACCACACACACACACACACACACACACACACACACACACACACACACACACACACAGAGAGAGAGAGAGAGAGAGACGCAAAAGCCCATATGCACAAAATCAGAATAATTAATAATAATAATTAAAAAATGTTATTCATGGTTTCCCTACCTTGCTCCCCCAGCCCAGTTAATGAATATTCTGGATACCATCCTGTATTGGTTCACACAAAGCTGCCACATCAACAGAACCTGAGTGTTACGAGATGTGAATACTTACCCTGTCCTTTCTGTTTTTTTTTTTTAATTTTTTATTATATATTTCTTTACTTACATTTCAAAGGTTATTCCCCTTCCGGGTTTCTCCCATATTCCCCTGCACTGGGGGTGGGGGGGGTCAAACCTTGGCAAGACCAAGGGCTTCCCCTTCCACTGGTGCCCCAACAAGGCTATTCTCTGCTACATATGCAGTTGGAGCCCTGGCCGGGGAGGTAGTGGTTTAGTCCCTGAAAGCTCTGGTTGGTTGGCATTGTTGTTCTTATGGGGTTGCAAGCTCCTTCAACTCTTTCAATCCTTCCTCTAATTCCCCCCCCAAGGGGGTCCTGTTCCCAGTTCAGTGGTTTGCTGCTAGCACTGACCTCTGTATTGGACATGCTCTGGGTGTGTCTCTCAGGAGAGATCCATATCCAGTCCTTTTCAGCATGCATTTTTTAGCTTCATCAATCTTATCTAGTTTTGGTGGCTGTATATATATGGGCCACATGTGGGGCAGGCTCTGAATGGCCGTTCCTCGAGTCACTGCTCTAAACTTTGCTTCCATCTCCCTCCTATGAATATTTTCCCCCTTTTAAGAAGGAGTGGGAGCACCTGCATTTTGGTCATCCTTCTTGAGCTTCCTGTGGTCTGTGGATTGCAACTTGGGTAATTAGAGCTTTTTGGCTAATATCCACTTACCAATGAGTGCGTACCAAGTGTGTTTTTCTGTGATTGGGTTACCTCACTCAGGATGATATTTTCTAGTTCATTCCATTTGCCTACGAATTTCATGAAGTTGTTGTTTTTGATAGCCGAGTAGTATTCCATTGTGTAGATGTACCACATTTTCTGTATCCATTCCTCTGTTGAAGGGCATCTGGGTTCTTTCCAGCTTCTGGCTATTATAAATAAGGCTGCTATGAACATAGTGGAGCATGTGACTTTGTTGTATGTTGGAGCATCTTTTGGGTATATGCCCAAGAGAGGTATAGCTGGGTCCTCAGGTAGTGCAATGTCCAATTTTCTGAGGAACCTCCAGACTGATTTCCAGGATGGTTGTACCAGTCTGCAATCCCACCAACAATGGAGGAGTGTTCCTCTTTCTCCACATCCTCGCCAGCACCTTCTGTCACCTGAGTTTCTGATCTAAGCCATTCTGACTGGTGTGAGAGACGGCTGGGCAGCTTATAATCATTTGACATAGAAAACAGCTTTGACACTTGTCTTTGGGTAAATGTGAATTCTTGCTTTTGCAAGGCTATATTTAAGATTAGTTCACTAAAGCAAAGTTTTTTTTTATTTAGAGAATACTTTATTAGTTTTTGTAATCAAACCCACGTAGATAAGACCTTACATATTTAATACAGTGCGTTACCCCTGTACACATGGAAAAAACTTAAGTTCAACATTTCTAGACCAATATGGCTGTTAATTTCTGTACAGTGCCAACTCAACACAGTAAACGGGGATACTTTTTTCCAAAGTTGACAGCACAGCTAAAGTTTCCAAAAATTCAAATTATATATCTGTATATATATATTTATATTTATATAAAAAGACCAATAATAGCAGTGTGTTATGCATCAACAGCAGCAACAGCTTTTCCAGGTTCTGCAGTCATCTGAACAAAACTGTAGAGACATCCAGCACACTCCATTAAAAAAAAAAGTAAAAAAACAAAACCCCAGAAAACAGCACAGTTCTGTTACTCTTGTGGTACCTGGCACCATTTTTTTTTTTAAATTAGCTTCTCAATCATCATCTGGAAAGAAAACATTCTGAGCAACATCATTAAAAACAGCTCTGATAAAGCACGGTCACTACTACGTATCATAAAGCAGGTACAAGCTATTTTACATCCACAGAGGTATGATACAGTACTGTCCTACATCTATAATACTAGAGGATACAATTTAAAAGGCATTATTTGAGACTTGATTCTACTTTTCCAGCAGAGGGCCCAAAGGATGGTGTGACACAGCTTTGTAAAGAAACATACTCTAGACAGGATTTCCTTTCACTAGTGGCACACTTCTAAGGATTCATTCTCTCCATGAATGTCAGCTAAAACCGTTATTAAAAAAATGAAATATCCCTAAAACAAAACCGTATAACCACCGGATTCACATGAAGATGACCTAGTGGAGACAAGCTGGACCTCACCTTACCAACAAGCTATCAAATCTGTTACGTTTAAACAGTGAGACCTCCAAGGAAGGAGATGCCAAGTAGTGCTTCAAAGCTTCGGACCACAATCAAACACAGCATCCTTTTCAACAGAAGCAGAAGCTCATCTGAATATGCTCAAGGATGCTGACACCAATATTTAATCATCTGTAAAGCAAAGTTTTAACCACTGATTATTTCGTCTCTGTGTGTGCACCATATGTGCAAGTGTATGGACTGCGGTCGCTGTGTGGAGGTCAGAGGACGCGTCTACCATGGACCCTGGGATCAGACTCAATCGTTAAGCTCTTGCAGCTCTACCCACTGAGCTATCTCACCTGTTCTTTGGAGTCAGTTTGTAAATGCCGACTTTTGACTAGCAGAGAGTTTGGATGACTTAAGTCTCCATGAAGCACATGAAACGTTGCTCTCCCACAGCAGCTTCTGGGAGGGGTTCCTGATTCTAACAGAGTACATCATTAGCTTTCGGCCTTTAGTTTCTGTTGGTCCAGCGCACAGAACTCAGTATCTCTTTCATGGTTTTCTTCCTATGACGAGCTGGGTGGCACGTCTTCATTTCTGTTGAGCTGTTGTTGCTCCTGTTCTGTTTGCTCTTACAGGTTGGAGGGAATCTCACTGTGAAAATTACCTCTTTGGAGGGGGAATACAGATCACTCTGTCATGCTGCGTTTTGGTGTGAAAAAACGTCTTCCTAGCTCAATGGAGCTTATATTTTTTTGCCTTTTGTGTCACACCCAGGCCTTCTTTTCCAAAAGCCATCGTTAAGCAGTCCCATGTTTTCACTAGCATTTGATCCTGTCATCCTTCCATGATTAATCTTTTATCCACCTGAGATTTCCTGTGAACTTACGTGAGGGAGGGTTCTAAGGTTATCAAGTCCGTTTCCCCCACGTTGGTTATTGAAGAGTTGCCTTCTGGTTTAAATACTGACTTTGGGTCAGTGAAGGCAGCTCAATGAGTGAAGGGCTTGCCCTGCCAGCATGAGAAACTGGACTCAGATCTCTGGAGCCTATGTAAGGCTGGGCCTGGTAGCACACACTTACCAACCCAGCACTCTTAGAGACCAATAGGAGGAAAAGGCAGAAGAATCCTTGACAGTCATGGGCCAGCTAGCCTAGGGTACACCGTAGTGAACTGGAGCTCCCTGTCTCAGACAAGGTAGGAGGCAAGGCTGAACCTGAGGCTGTTCTGACCTCATATGTGCCTTGGCATGTGCCTGCCCATACTCAAACACTCAGACACGCCCACAGTCACACATGTATCCCACACATGGAAAAAGAAAGCAGTCGATAAACAGAACATTGTTTTTAAAACCTTAAGGGAGAGAAGGCTGTAGAACATATATATTAGCAAAATTGAGAGGCAGAATACTGAAAATTGTTCTGCATGAATGGGGAGAAAAGGAGATGCTGGAAAGGGGAATCAAAATTAAGGACATAGGGAAAAGCCATTTGAACATCTACCATTGTAAAGCCAAGGAAAAACTATAATTCTTTTGAAAAAGAACTGGATAGAGGTACCCTGAGGAGGTGGATAGTGTAGCCTCCATAAGCCACAGTTAGTAAATGGAAACCCAATGCCAGCTGTATGACACCTTCCTATGAGCCATTTGTTAAGGAGGGCCTGAGGCCTCCAAACAACACAGGCCATTTCCATCGCTCTTGGCTACCCACGAGGACTACTAAGACCCTCTGCCTGAAGACATCCACGAACCCATTGCAGGACATAGAGAAGTCAGTGCTTGTCCCTTACTGGTGAACTTCCATAGTTCTGAGAGGTGCTACACAAGCTGTTAAGGAGAAACGCCATCACGAGTATTATCCAGCGATGAGCCCTGCACGCTGCAATACCAACCTGCCCGTCAGGATGTGTTCACGGTGCACATAGCTGCATGACTGCTGTGGGTTTACCAACTACTTCTGAGTGGAGTTGAGGCCTACTCTACAGGAAGGAATTCATGCCTGATACTGTAAACTTGGTCAAAAGTACACAGCCAGGGAGGCCATAGGTCACCGGGGAGCTGATTTTTGTTGTTTGCTAAAATGGTCATGTTGTTGAATGAACCCCCTTCTGAAGATCAGAGTTTAGACTCGAGAATCAGTGCTGCCCTTGGCCCTGGTCAGAGAAGCTCTGTCTGCTGTGAGTGCTAGTTGGCGCTGAGACTCATAACTGGCCAGAGTGCTGAGGGTAAATCGCACTTCAGTGCTCAGCCCTAAGTGAACCGCGCCTATCACCCTGCATCCAGGCCTCAAGAAACACTGCAGAAAGGGGAACGAAACGTATGTAAAGAGCTAGAGAAATGAGGAAACCACCACGAAACAGCATCTTCTGGACATAACACAGATGCTGCACAGAAGACCCACAGACGCTGTGGTATACACAGCACATTCACAGTGTAGGGTGTGTCAACATTCTATCATGGAGGGCAGACCGGCTCATGAGGCCTCATCTGGAGCTGAGGAGTCATTGGGAGCTGATGCCTGCTGGAGGAGGGGGTTTGTTTCTTTGGTGATGTCGATCCTGGTTGCCGCTCATGCTCATGGAAGCAATCTTAATTAAACTCAGCGACCACAAAATAAACAATGCTCATTTAGAGTGGGAGAGGGCCAGCTGGAAAGCAGAAAGGGTCATTGAGTGGGAGTTGGAGGGTAAGAGAGAGGGTAATGGGGGAGTGAAAATGACCAAAGCACATGACATGTGTGTAAGAAATCATCGGACGGTAATAAATATATCTTTATCGTAATGCTAAATCCCACCATGGGCTTAGGTCCGTTCCTCAACACCATCTTCTGTTTGTCTCTTCACGCCGATAGCACTCCGTTTAAATTTACTCTAGTTTTATGATTGGTTTTTATCCTCTATTGGAATCTTTCTATTTATTCTTGGTTTTTTTAACCTTTTCTACATGAACTGCACAATCGTATTCCTGAATTTTCTCTACAGGTGCATATGTTCCTATGGAAACCAGAGGTCACCTTCACCTGTCATTCCTCAAAAGCCATCCACCTTGGGTTTTTTGAGTCAGGATCTCTCAGCCGGCCCCCAAGAAATCTTCCTTTCTCCACCTCCTCAGCAGTGACTGGATAAATGGGCCACCACACCCAAGCTTTTAATGTGGATGCCGGGAGTCAGGTTCAATCTCTTGGGCTTTCCTACAGGCACTTGGCTGAGAGGACTGTCTTCCTAGCACCACATTCTCTAATTCTTAAAAGAAAATTCCAATAGTTAGCTTTTCATTAGAATCATATAAACATGATGAACAGCCTCAGAGTGAACATTTTGAGATGTATTTATTTTATGTACACTGTAGCTGTCTTCAGACACACCAGAAGAGGGCATGAGATCCCATTACAGATGGTTGTGAAGCCACCACGTGGTTGCCAGGAATTGAACTCGGGACCTTTGGAAGAACAGCCAGTGCTCTTAACTGCTGAGCCATTCCTCCAGCTCATTTTGAATCTCCCATTTTGGGAATGTGTTGTGCAAGCAGATACAGAAGAGAGAGCCTATAAAGCAGTGGCTTGGATGACTAGGTTTAGAGAGCTGGTAAAGAGCAGGAAGGCTTACTTAATAATACTGCATCTTAGAAAAGACTGTGGGGAAATAGGACCTTAGCTGCTTTCAAGCACAGACAGACACACAGCACGTACTCGGACACACACACACACACTCTCTCTCTCTCTCTCTCTCTCTCTCTCTCTCTCTCTCACACACACACACACACACACTCACTCATTCATTCCTTCATTCATAAAGATCATTTACATAATATGTGACATGTTAAACTGACTCTATAGGAAGCAGCTTACTCCCCGTGTATACCTCACAACATCATGTCATATACTTTAAATCCACGTGACAACAACATACAAGAGAAAAGAATGAGGCACTTTGTTTTACTTTGTTCCGGTTTTTTCTGGTAGCTTTTCAATTGCTTTTCAAAGTTTTCTCACGTGGCTTACGCAGATTTTTATGGTTTGTTATGTATGTAATCTTCCATGCCTTATTGAAAAATAATTGCTCCGTATTAATTTTGAACTCCACTCCAGCTCTAAAAGCCCACACAGTTCAAGAAGAATGTTTCAAGAGAAACGAACAAGCAAAGAAACAATAAACTGGATTGGTTGAAATTAAAATGGTACACAGGGTCTCAGTGGGAACATGGCTAGATCACTGCTGAGGGAAACTTACAGCCTGTGAAGCACGTGTGTGTGTGTGTGTGTGTGTGTGTGTGTGTGTGTGTGTGTGTGTGCTCCAGTCAGTGAGGAGAGGGGAAGTGAAATAACCCAAAGCTAGAACACACCACAGAGCAAGAATCCTTGACAACGGCTACAGAAATCTGGAAACAAGGACCTGGGTACCTGAATGTTGGCTAGTGTAACTGACAAAACCCACTGTTAGCACAACTGTGAAGATAAGGAAAAGCAGACACAGTTACCAATCCCAGAAGAGAAGAACAGGATGTTGCCACAGAACCTACAAGCTCTTCACCAGGTAACACTCCCTTGGCAAATGTGATGAAAGGAACCAGGTCCTCAAATGCAAATGGCCACCACTCCCCTCTGGATTGTGGAAGAGGAAGGTCACTTCCCAACCCATTTGGTGAAGCTAGTGTTACAGTGAGACCCAAACCAGACCAAAAAGGTCTAAAACATAAGTAGCCAAAGAATGCAGACCAAATATTATTTCTCAAGTATAGGTTCAGCCGGGTGGTAGTGGCACACACCTTTAGTTCCAGCACTCAAGAGGCAGAGGCAGGGGGATCTCTGTGAGTTCCAAGCCAACTTGGTCTACAGGACACCAGGGCTATGCAGAGAAACCCTGTTTCAAAAAGTCAAAAAGAAAGAAAAAGGAGTATAGGTTCAAAACATCCATAATAAAATACTAGTGAACAGGATTCAGTTGATTCATAAAAACAATTCTTCATGGCAAACCAATGAGGTTCACTCAAGTGAGGCCAGACTGGGTCAATATCTTTACATTGACTCATGCAATCCATCACATTAACAGACCAACGAAAAAAAAATCAGGGGCCTGATCAATCAATACAGAAACATCCTTTGACAAAATTTGGCAGTATGCAGAGCTTAAAAACACTGTGAGAAACACAGAACTATGAGAAACACAGACATGTTAAGAAACTTCGTCACCCTGATTTTTTTTTTCTTTTTTAACAAGCAATACAAAAATCCACACTTAAGAGCATGCTGAATGAGTGGTAAAAAGAAAAAAATCCTTTCCTCTTACACTGGAGACAGGTAAGTGTGCCCACTATCACTATGCTGAATAGTTTCTGTGAACTTGACACTTGGGAGTGACGGGACAAGAGGGACCTTAAGTGAGAAAATGCCTCCAGAAGACTGGACTCCCGGCAAGCCTGAAGGGCATTTTCCTAATTAATGATTGATGGGGAAGGATCCAGCCCATTGTGGGTGGTGCCATCCCTGGGCTGGTGGTCCTGGGTTCTATAAGAAAGCAGGCTGAGCAAGCCTTGATGAGCAAGTCAGTAAGCAGCATCCCTCCATGGCCCCTGCATCAGTTCCTGCTCCCAGGTTCCTGCCCTGTTCCTGTTCCTGTTCCTGTCCCGACTTCCTTCAATGATGGACAGCAACATGGAGGTGTAAACCCAGTAAATCCTCTCCTCCCCAACTTGTTTTTTGGTCACTGTGTTTCATCACAGCAACAGAGACCCTGACTAAGACAACTGTTGCTCAGAGGAGCGCTGCTGTCCCAGCCAGTGATAAATCAAAAAAAGGGAATGTATGGCCTGAGACTCAGAGAGAGAGAGAAAAACTATTTCTAATTTTTATACAATGATCTACCCAGACAATCCCAAGGTATCTATTAAAGCATTTTTAGACCTAATACATGAATTCCTCAAGACTGTGTAGTGTAGAATAATCACACAAAATTAATTGCATTTCTACACCAAAGCCATCACCATTAGGAAACAAAAATTTAGCAAACAGTATCATTTACAACCCCCGCCCCAAACATCCTTAGGTGTAAAATACACAGAGCCTGTGAAGGCCTCAGGCTGAGCACGGTGACTCACACCTGTAATTGTAGCACTTGAGATAATTAAGCAGGAAGGTTACTATGGATGTGAGGCCAGCCTGGGCTACACAGTACTAGGACAGCATGAGCAACCTTGTCGTAAACAACGACAGCAACAATAAAATACATACAAGACTTACGCGAACATTTAGAAAATAGATGCAACATTAAAAAACAGAAATACCACGCTCGTGGATTTCACTCGACACAGCAGAGGCAGATCAATCCCAGACTGACACACTGGTTTTACGCAGTTCTTATCAATAACCTCTACATGATTTGTAGTAGCAATAGACAAGGTAATACTAAAACTTACACTGGAAAAATTAAAAAAAAAAAAACAGAATAACTAAAACAATTTGGAAAAAGAAGAAAAACAAGAAGCAGAAATCAAATGATCCAATTAAGAGACGGAAGTAAAAATTATGTACAATTGACAAAGGGACAGACTAGGAAGATTAACAGAGAAAGGAGCGTGGAGATTTCTTTTGAAAAGATCAACGTGTCCTGTATCTTTTTTTTTTTATTTATTTTATTTATTATATATAAGTACACTGTAGCTGCCTTCAGACACATCAGAAGAGGACATCAGATCTCATTACAGATGGTTGTGAGCCACCATGTGGTTGCTGGGATTTGAACTAAGGACCTCGGGAAGAGCAGTCAGTGATCTTAACTGCTGAGCCACCTCTCCAGCCCGTGTCCTGTATCTTAATTGCAGTGGTGCTTTCCAAATTATGTGGATCTGGCGAAATCCACTGGACTGTAGACCCAGCAAAGATGAGTATCATTCTATATAAATTATAACTCAACAAATCTGACTTGGAGGAAAAGTACCTTGAGGGACATGCATCAGGATGCATCAGAGGGCACACACTGAGACAGAGAAGAGACTCCCCACCCCCACCACAACTATCTCTTATGAAGTGGAGTTACTGTGATGTGTGCACCTTGTGTTAATACAACTGTTTAATACTGTTATGCTGGCAGTAAACTTTCAACACCAGGGGACAAATACCAGTGACCTCAGCGTGCTTAGTGAGATGGTGAACGGCCAGTCCCCTAGCCACCATCTTCCTTTTCTTTTTTACTTATTCACTTTGCATCCTGCTCACTGCTCCCCACCAAGTCCCCCATCCCACAGTCCTTCCTCCCTCTCGCCTCCCCTTCTCCTTTGAGCAGTTGGGGACCCCCTTGTGTAACCCTCCACCCTAGCACATCAAGTCTCTGCGGGGCTGTGCACATCCTCTCCCACTGAGGCCAGACAAGGCAGCCCAGCTAGAAGAACATACACCACATACAGGCAACAGCTTTTGGGACAGCCCCCTGCTCCAGTTCAGGACCCACAAGAAGACCAAGCTGTACATCTGTTACATATGTGCAGGGAGACCTAGGTCCAGCCACGATCATCTTTCTTAATCTAACATGGGTGATCGTTGATACCCTTCCCATGTGACTTTAAGGATCATTTTAAGTCTCTTTTTTTTCTTCTCTATCCTCTACCCCAGGCCCTCCCGTTCCCTCAATTCCCTGATGAATGACTCTCTGGGCTGCACAGTCGGATCTCCTCCTTGCCACACACGCCCTGCTTTGGTGTCCTCGATACATTCTCAGTCTGAGTCCCATCCTTATGTTGAAAATCTCGACCTTTAAATCTAACTTGGACCTCCTGACCTTCAGACCCACACAGCCACCTGTCCGTGTGACCCCTTTGGTGGTGTTTCTAACAGGTATCTTGGAGCCAATAAGTCTGAAACTCTCCTTCTCTGGTGTCCTGCCAACACAGTCTACGCTGTGACACCCTGAGGGTCCTGTGTCTCCTCTCCATCTCTCTGCCCTTAAGTCTGAATGGCAACACATCCTACCCTCTTCTGTCTCAGAGCCACAGGTTCTCCTCCATCCTGCCTCCTGCCACCCCTCACCGCACTAACCCTGAGCCCCCACCCGCTTCATTGTATAACCAACTCCTTAGCTCTTAACTAACACATGGGTCTTTTACATGTTTTTACTCACTGTGTCTTTTTCCCATGGAAAAGGTCCTTGAAAGTCAGGGGTTTCATCTGTTTTGTTCATGTCTGTATCTCTGAGCTTACAAGAGTGCAAACACTACAAAGTGGCTGTGGTGATAACTCTCCATTATTGACTTGGCTTGATCGACCTGGAATCACCCAGGAGACACACCTCTGGGCATATCTGGGTGTGTAGAAAGGCTTAACCTAGAAGGGAAGACTCACCCTGAATGTGGATCATACCGCCCCATGGACTGGGGGTCTAGACTTAATGAAACAGAGGAAGCCAGATGAGCCCCAGCAGACACCTCTCTGCCTCCTGGTCACACCGTCTCTGCGCCCTTACCACACCTTCCGCACCATGATGGCCTGTAACACTCAGCGAGACAGACCAAACCCGCCTAAGCTGCTTTTTTTTTTTTAAAGATTTATTTATTTATTATATATGAGTACACTGTCGCTGTCTTCAGACACACCAGAAGAAGGCATCGGATCTCTTTACAGATGGTTGTGAGCCACCATGTGGTTGCTGGGAATTGAACTCATGACCTCTGGAAGAGCAGTCGGGTGCTCTTAACCGCTGAGCCATCTCTCCAACCCACCTAAGCTGCTTTTGCCGGGCATTGTGTCCTATCGATGAGTAAGGTAATTAATTCAGTGGTCCAAACCCATCAGTTATGAATAAGTGCGTGAGCGCACTCGTATCTGCAAAGACAGGGCTTCCTCCACTCGGGCTTCCCCGGTGTCTCAAGTTCTTCATGCTTAGGGCTCCAATGGCTTCTAGTACGTGCAGCCCGGGTACCATGTTAAGCTCTCATTTTCCTGCTGGGTTCTGAATTCTCCAAACCTTAGTGCTTGAGTCTGTCTGTCTGTCTGTCTGCCTGTCTGCCTGTCTGTCTGTCTGTCTGCGTGAGTGCGTGCATGCGTGTGTGCATGTGTGTAAGTTATAGAACAACTTTTGGAAGCCAGTTCTCTTTTCTACCATGTGAGATCTAGGAATTAACCTCAGTCCATCAGGTTTAGTGGCAAGGCCTTTACCCCATGAGCCCTCTTGCTGCCTCATTTATTTTTGATTTTAACTTCCTCAGCCTAAGCACTGTCCCTACAGCTGAAGTTCAGACACACTACTCACTTTAGCTAGTATGAATCTCACATTTAGAAAGTATTTTTAACGCCCTGTCTCCTCCCCCTTTTACTTGCAATGGTATCAGCATAACACCACTTGAGGACAAGGATGGATATCTGCCCCACCCCCCCGCTTCAAACAGTGACATCAGCTGCTAACTGATCCAGTGTTCTGAGGCATTTCACCACACAGCAGCTCAATTTAATATAGCATCACTCCTGTATCTGAATAATACTGAAGCTCAAAGGATTTTTAAAACTTTTTCTCTGAGGGAAACTTAATCACCTTACCCAAGATCACACACTCAGGGCGGAGCCTGTGTGCCCCAGCTTCAGGTCATGTGACTTCCCCTCTTTGCCATCCTTTTTACTGTAATGCTCACTGGGAAATGGAGGACTTGCCCAAGGTGACACATGAGTCACCCTTGGGGCCAAAGCAAGAGCCTGCCTGACCCGACATCCCTCTCGGCAGACTTGAGATTCTCTTCAACTGTTCTAACAACTGCAGTCACGGTTTTGAGAGCTGTTGAGGAGGAAGGGTGGAGAGCCAGAAGGATGCCATTTTGTCAAAGCCAACAAATACACCACATGCTAGACAGAGCTCTGGAGGGCCCGGCTGTTCTCCATAGGTGGGAACGGGCAGCTGTGTCACTGCCAGCCTTGGCTGTTAGACGGAGGAGACAAAAGATGGCCAAGTGTTGCCAGCTTCCGCCTCAGTCTCAGGCAGGTCCCTTGGCTCTGGCTGAGTAGGAATCTAAACCAGGTCCTGGTAGAGAACTCATCACTAAGCTGGATGCAACCTGGGCCACTGCTGTCTCTTCTGATTCCCCAGATGCAATGCAATGACTGCCTTAGTGGGAAGAAGCGCGAGGCAGAGCCACGCTCCAGTGTCCTCCCACCAGCAGTGCTCTGATTTTACTGTCTTCATGTTTTGGTGACTTTGCTCCAGTTTCCCTATATTTCTGTTTTCTGTTTCTCCCATTGGTCTGGAAGTCTCCTGGAGCGGTCTGGACTTCATGGACATGAATACTGTTCCTCCTGCATCCCACTTAAGAGTTGTCTGAAGGTCAGGGCAATGCCTCCGCCATTAGACTGGGAGTTCCCGTGACTAAGGGCAAATTAGAACCATCTAAGCTATATCTTGTCTGATCTCACATAATGGCACTGAGACGCAGAGGAGTCGCTCCTCCCTCTCTGCACCCCTGCCATGGGTGCTACTGCACATCCCCGCAGGCAAGACAGACAGAAGGACTGGCCCAGGTAACAGTGCAGAAGCAGAGGTCCCAGTAAGCCACAAAGTGCTTTGCCCTCACAGTAGATTGGTTCAGGCGGCTTACAGAGCAACTGCCCGGTTCTTCATGGGGAGAAGTTTGCACTTGTGAATGGCAAGCACCATTCTTTAATACCACAAAGAGAACTCATGACTCTTCTTGGTTTGTGGGGCTCATTATTTTATTCCAACCTTAATCATCTTGTGTCATTTAAGATATCTTCCTGTAAGATTCATCGGATGCTAAGCAATAAAGATGCACAAAAAAAAATGGTATCCTGTGGAGCTGGAGAGAGAACTCTTTGGTCCTTTTTCAAGGTCCAGGGGCTCGTTCTCAGCACCCATGTGGCAGCCCACAACTGTCTGTAAATCCAAATTCAGGGGACACCAGACCTCCTTCTGGCCTCTCAGAACACCGGCCAAATGTGGTACACAGGCATAGAAACAGGTCAAACACACACACACACGCACACGCGCGCGCGCACGCACACACGTAAAAAATTAATTAAAATGATATCATATTTATATTTCGTCTCCTCATCGCCTTAGGGTAGTAATTCTGAAAACGGGCTTTGGGTTTACAGATAAAGGTGAGAATCCCAGCGTATATCCATTGGTCTATGAACGACTGGCTATGTAACTTTGGATAAAGTACATCGAGTTTTTGTGTTTTGGTTTCCTGGTATATAAATTAGGGGAGTATTCCTTTCAGGTCAACTTAAATCTGAATTCTTTGGCTTACACAGCCTTTCCTACCCAGCTGGCCCTGCCTCATCGTCATCCCACGGGCCTCTGTGGTCCTGGCCAGCCTACTGGTGCCTCCACCCTTCACCTGGCATCATCCCTGCAGGCCTCCACTCACAGGGCAACCAGGAAGGCGCTTCGTGGGAGTCCTCCCTTTTATCAGCTCACCTAGACCAGTCTTCCCAGCCTGGGACCAGAGGTCAATGTGCATACACATGGACCAGCCTCCTGTGACTGTCAACATGAGCAGGCAGTAGTTCTTGGCGAGTTAGGTCAAGGTCCTTCCTTAGCTATTTTTCCAAGTTCCAGGTGATTCCTGGGAAGAAGCCCTGACAGCAGGAAGGCTCTTTAGACACCCACAATTGCTCCATTAATATTATTTGTTTTTCCTGACTGACTCAGGCCCTGGGTAGCCCTTTGCCCTGCTCAGCCTTCGCCACTGTCTGTGTGAGAAAGTTCCCAGAAAGGTTTGACGACTCAATGGAGCGGCAGTCAATACGGGCAGCCTGGTTTCTGGTTGGAGTCAAAGGGAATCAATCACAATATGAATGCCGCATGCGGCTCTGAACGTAAGGGCCGCATCTTCTACTTTCTACTCCAACTCATTCCTAGAATGTCTTGGGCCTATAACTAAGTTCTTGGAAATGCTCGGGTGGAGTGGATGACTAAAGGAGTAAACCCATAAGGGGCTCTGGCCCACGGTCCTTCAGAAGCAGGCAACGTACACAGAACAGCACAGTTAACACCTCACTGCCTCTTCCGACAGTCCAAATCTGGCCTTTACCGGGGGTCAAGAACACAGCATTTAAATAGAGTCCCAGAGGCCTAAGAGTTACCAAGCATTCCTCAGAGCAAACAAACAAGCAACAGACCCAGGCAGAAGGGTTATTGTTTTAAAAATTATTTCTGTAGCCCTCAAAGAACTGGAACAAAGCGGTATTGTCCTGGCTGCCTCCCCTGCAAGAATTTCACATTCTAGACTCATTTAAATGCCAGTTCGAATGCTGCTCAGAACACGATTATTAAACAAACAGTCAGCTGCCACACCAAGGGTGGTTGCTGAACCCCCGCCTTTACCCCCTGTACCCCCCACTTCCGCGCTCACACCATTCTGCAGCGGCCTTGGGTAGTGAGACACAGTTCTCTGCTCTCAGTGTTTCTATTGCTCCGGCCCCACGTCCCCTCCTCTTTACTGTTTCCTTTGACCTTTGACCCACTCCACGCTGCCTCTCCCAGGATAGACAGTGGGTAAGCTTCTGAACAAAGTCATCTCGAGGAAGCCCGTTGTCTGGATGGCTTCCGGGACATCTAACCCACATGCAGAGCCCTTCGTCTTCATCCTCAACCTCCAGCGTCCGGACTTGAGGGAGCGTCTGAGGTTTGGGATCCTGCAAGGCCACTGCGGGCTTAGGGGAGCCACTCATACAAAGCAGGCCGGGAACACCCATGCTCAAACTCAAACTTGGGGGTCTTAAGTATTGAAGAGTGAAAAGCTGCACCTGGGCTACACCATCAGAGGTGTCACATGTAAAGGCCACGTGGCTCGTTCCGCTGTTCTGGCTGATGGGCAAACCACTTCTATGCTTCTATCCAGATGAAGCTCTCTGGGTGAGCACCCTACCACTGAGCTGTATCTGCAACCCCTTTAGCATTTTTTGTTGTTGTTGTTGTTCTTTTTTTCGGAGCTGGGGACCGAACCCAGGGCCTTGCGCTTCCTAGGTAAGCGCTCTACCACTGAGCTAAATCCCCAGCCCCCCCTTTAGCATTTTTAATTTTGACTCAGGTTCTCCCTGAGTCACCAGGTTCACCTTAAACTTTCTCTGCAGCCCAGGCAGGCTTTGAACGTGTGATTCCGCCTTCCTCGATCTACCCAGTGGCTGGGATACAGTCCTGGGTCACTGGTTTAGAGACCAAATTTTAAAGGCTGCTTTTGAAGGCTGATACCTTCAGTTGCCTTCTTCCCGTCCAGTCTGGCCACACTGAGTGTCATCACTGAATGGACAAAGGCAGCAAGAATGAATGCACATCCTCTAAGCAGCTCCCGAAGAGCAGAGGGAAATGACACTAAGGGCCGGCCATGTCCAAAGCCAGATCCCAGATGACTGACAAACAAAGGGACAGCTCTATTCTCATTCAGAGGGGGTAGAGACTGGGCGAGGTTTCCAGGCAATTCAGGCCATTGGGTATGCTGGACAGTTTAGGTCCTAAACGCTTGGAGAAGGAGCAGGGATGGGGTAGGCCAGGAGGGAGAGGGATAAGTCACGTGACACTGGGTTGTGGTTTGAGCAACGGCTCAGCTGGTCTAAGGCAAGAAGGACATTGAGGGTTTGAGTGGAGAAGAGGGTTTGCTTGGCAGAGAGGTGGGAGAGCTGGAGAGAGCGTGGGAAGATTCTGAATGCCAGGCCGAAGCTTTCTCTTTTATCAATTGTGTGAACCACGTGTGAGACAATCTTACAGTAAAAGGCCTGGGCGATGCAGACGAAGCTGATGTGCCCTCAACACTCCCGTCTCTCACTGAGTCCCCTCTCAAGCCAATATTGTTATTACCCTTGTGGCTCTCCTAATGGCAGGCAGAAGACCTCATGCCAGGCCATGTGAACTGCTGGGCCTTCCTGAGAAGGAAACAGACAGCAGGAATGATGACGGGTAACTCTCGAGAGGCAAAAGCAACAAGGCATGAGATGGAAGTGAGTGAACGGGATGGAAGAGGTGAATGATGCAGAAAGAAAGCAAACAAATAAGATTTTGGAGGTATCCAACTGACCGGTGGGAGCCGAGGCTGCAGGGGTTGTTTAGGGATAGAACAGAAGGGCATTGTATTTTGTTTGTTTTTGTCTTGTTTCATTTTTCGAGATAGGGTTTGTCTGTGAAGCCCTGACTATCCTGGAACTTACTCTGCAAACCAAGCTGGCCTCAAATTCAGAGATTCACCTGCCTCTGCCCCCCCAAGTGCTGGGATTAAAGGTGTGTGCGGCCATGCTGAAGGTGGCATATTTTAAAGGTAAGAGTAGGAGAGTCTAGAAGGACCGAGGCAAGGGAACAGCCTCTATCACAAGCTGAATGAAGATGATGGAATATAGGATTTTTCTAAGATGGGTTTTAGATAGCGAGAGAATGCTCCCTTGGGCTCAGGACATAGCTCAGTGGTAGAGGACTTGTCTGCCTGATAAGGTGACGTGGGTTCTACTTCGAGAACCCACAAAAAAAAAAAAAAAAGAATCAGCACCCATACCATTTCAGAATTGAACAGGACCTGGAGGATTGCCTCAGTAGCTCAAGCGGGAAAACATTTTGGAAGAAAAATGACCAAGAAGAGGTGGTAGACAGGTCTACTCCATATTTTGAAATCTGAGAGTTGTGTGGAATGTCACCGGCCTGCACTCCCAGCTACTCAGAAGATTCACAGACAGCTTTGGCCCAGGAGTTTGAAGTCAGCCGGAGAAACACAGAGAGACCTTACATCAAGGAAAGAAAAAAAAAAAAACCTGTATGTGGACTGCTATCTTTTCAGTGTGCAATAACAGTTTTCGATTCTTAGTCATGTGCTAGCCACCAAAAGTTTTCATCCTGAATTCAAAGGGCTAAAGTCAAAACCAAACAGAAAGCTAGGCACAGGACACTGAGCTACTCAACAGAGCTCCTTCCTCCTCCCCTGACTCCAAGAATCGAGTTAACGGTTTGGCCGAGCCAAGCAAACGGTGACTTCGTTTCCTTTTGTTGCTTGGTGGCTTAGAGACAGATGCATGGCTAAGTTGGCCAAGAGTCATGAAGAAGTCAACTTGACAAACACCTTGTCTCCTAAAGCATGCAGTAGAAGCATGATGCTTTGCTTCTAGCAAGAGCTTAAGTGTTTTATGATGTATGCTTGGAATAAGGCATCTATTTTGTAACTATGAGGTTATAGATGTGGGAGCTAAGGGACATCAAGCTAAAGATATCAAAGCAGAAAGGCAAAAACAAAGGCTGGTTCCTTTAAAACCTAAGGCTTATTCCAAACTGAAAAGCAACTCCCTTGAGACCGAAAAGTAATTAATGGTCTCTCGTTAAGTATATGCTGCTTGGGCACTCTGTTAAGTCATGCAAGGCAGGCAAGTGAGAACCAGTGTAATAACCTCACCAGCTTTTCCTAAGACTCTAAAATATTTAATTTACAGCAAAGTGAGTAGGAGGAGCTAGGCAGAGTCAGGAAACGCCCAACCCTGCAAAAGAGACACAGAAAGCTGTAATTCAGAACAGTATAAGACAATGTAACCCACTCTATCTAACCCAGTGAATATTAATTACACACTTTCTATATACAAGGCCCTCTCCAGAATAAAATGGTGAACAACTATGAAGGTTAATCTCAACTGTCAACTTAATGTGACTTAGAATCACTATGGGAGCAAATCTCTGAAAATGTCTTTGAGAGGTTACCTCGATTAGGTTAGTTAGAGCCATCTTACATAAGTGTGGTAGCATTCTTTGGACCAGGCTGAATAAAATGAGAATGTGAGTTTCATGCAACCAATCGCCCATTACTTTTTTCCCTGATAGTAGATGCAAGTTGATCAGTTGCCTGAAACTTATGCCGTCATGACTTCATTGCCTTGATGGACTATACACTCAAGAGAGGTGTCCTGAGATCGAGGTCCCATGAGTCAAAGGATCTGTGAAGATGCAAAGTCATTATAAGGAGAGAGGGGTGCCACTGAAGGGGTTCTGTGATGGTTAGTTTAATTGCCAAATTAATGCTCTCTAGAATCTCCTGGGAAGGAGTCTCATGGAGGATTGTCTAGATTAGGATGGCCAATGGCATGTCTGAAGAGCATAATCTTGATTACATTATTTGAGGTGAAGAGAACTGTCCACTGTGGGTGGCACCATTCCCTGAGTATTCTGGGAATTCTGTATTTCATTAACATAGAAAAAGTGAGCTGAGTACTAGAATGCCTGCGTTGATTCACTGTTGCTTTTGTATTTTATTACAGAAACAGTAAAAGAAACTAAGCTAGATTCCCTACTCAAAATCTGCAACCTAGGAAAGGCTTCTTAGGGTCAATGCAGCTCTGGTCCAATGTGGGGCAGGCTCCATCCCAAGCTGGCAACAGAACTTGATAGCATCATTCGCACGGTACTTTTGCAGGCATAAAGACTGAGAAAGATTGAGGAAGTCACCGAGTTTTGCATCATAATTCCAGAGGGTAACTAAGGTCAGGGAATGTGTGGCAGGGCCAAAGTCCTTGAAGAGAGGTCCTACAAGGCCACAGCATGATGCTGTGGAAACCCCCAGAATACTGGAGATGCCAGAACCATGAGACATTTGCCAATTAACCTGCAAGCACAGAGTGAAGCTGGCCCAGGGTAGAGACCATGGGTTCTAAAAGGAGCAGAACCGGAAGAAGTAGGGTTACCCAAGTCATTTGGAGACCAGATGACATCATCACAAACCCTCAATGCTGAATATGGAGCTACGGGATTTAATATTTTCCCTGTTGAGTTTCACTCTCGCTTTCATCCAATCATACCTTAGTATGCCTGCATACTTCCCTTCTTAAATAAACAACGTTCACTTTGTGTCATTGTACAATAGAATTATGTAATTTGTTCTAGACTTTATAGGGGATAGATAGTTAAGAGATTTGCCCTGAGTCTCATATGAGACTTGGTCTTTGGACCTTTAAGCAGTGTTGGGTTATTAAGGACTTTGGAGGGCTTTTGAAGTTGTATTGAATGTATTTGCATATGAGACTGCCACGAGCCTGTAGGAAAAGGGGGCAGAAGGTTATGGCTTACATACAATGTGTTCAGCATTGTATGTAATTGTGATGGTTAATCTTGATTGTCAACTCAAAAGGATTTAGAATCACCATGGAAACCCCTCCCAGAATGTTTTCAAGAAATTATTTAGATTAGGTCAACTGAAGTGTCAAGACCCATCCTACATGTGGGGTTACCATTCCACAGACTAGAGTCCAGGACTGAGTTAAAACGTGAAAGTGAGGACTGGAGAGATGGCTCAGCGGTTAAGAGCACTGACTGCTCTTCCAGAGGTCCTGAGTTCAATTCCCAGCAACCACATGGTGGCTCACAACCATCTGTAATGGGACCTGATGCTCTCTTCTGGTGCGTCTGAAGACAGCTACAGTGTACTTATATATAATAAATGAATCTTTTTTGAAAAAGTGAAAGTGGGCGCTACATAAACAGTCACCCTCGGCTTCCTCTCTGTGGATACAATGTAAGCAGTTGTCTCAAGCTCCTGCAGCCCTGACTTCCCCCACTGTGATGGGCTGTACCCTTGAGCTGTGAGCCAAACAAAGCCTTCCCTCTGAGAGCTGCTTTGTCAGGCATCTGGACACAGCAAGGTAAGCAGTTAACACAGTAACTCCCCTTTAGTAGCTATACACTGTGCCCCGGGCCCTGTTGCTAGGTCATGGCCTGTTCTTCTTCCAAAGTTCTGTTGTATGCAATTCAAGTATGGCTGCTTCCTGTGACTCTCTGATGTTCTCAGCCTCTGCATCTCCCTGAAAGTTCTTACCTCCCCCCATGATTCCAAACCCTTCCTACCCAGGCTGATTTTTCTTACCCCTTCTGCTCCCCCTCAATTAGATGTACACTTGCAGCTCTTTGATTATTCATCTGCACTTTGATCTGTCATGGGGACCTTACAAAACTATATACTTAAAACGGGACTCATGTTTTTCTCTACCAATCGTATTCTTCCTATGTTTATCACTCTGTCCCAATCCAGCAAGTTCAGCCACTAGTACTGACAGCCTGACTCCTCTGACTCTTAACCACCCATATCCCGCTGCCATCCACTGGGGCTCTGACGTGTCAGTATACTCTGGTTCTAATATTCTTGCTTCCCATTGGTGCTTTAGTTCAAATCTCAACCACATCACGACAAAACCAGATCATCATTTTCTTACTCTCTAGATATATCCCCCTCCCCCCCTTTTTTTTTTTTTGCTTCTCCTTTGCTGTAGTCATGTCTGCAGACACTTCTAGGACATAAAACATCTGAATTAAAGGCAAGTTGGGATGTACTTTGTCTTGGCTTAGTTACTATCCAATAGAAATATGACAACATAAACCACAATTTATTTTCTAATTCATCATTCTAAAGTAGAAGAGAAAGTGAAATTAATTCATTTATCCTATGAAATCCAAATTTTTATCCTTAAACATGTAATCAATGCATAAGAATTACTGAGATAATTCCTACCAGACATGATAAACCTTTAAAATGTGATGTGTAGTTTACACTGACAGCATCCATCTCCTAATTAGGGGACAGGCACACTTCAAATGTGCTGGTGGCTACCATGTTGGACATCGCAGTCCCAGACCAACCAGCTGACAACAGTTCATGCTAGGCATGATTGCTGGTTACCCTGCAATATTTGGGACACAAGATGACCACAGGTATTCAAGTGATTCTCAGCATGACCATCAAAGGAGTCTCCCAAGCCAGGCCTAGCTTAGTCGTTGCTCTGTACTTTGCGAATAAATAATATGACCGTGCTAAGTCATAGAATTTAGGTTTGATGTGCAGCCGGCCCACACTAATGGGTCAGTAGTAAGCAGTGTTTATATCTACTAGACTGGAAGTGCTAAGAGTTGAGTAACTGATGAGTAACTATCCAAGGTAGGTCAAGAAGGGTGATGTTAGCTTACAAAAACAGCTTTCAAACAGGCAGTCCATATATGAGAACTAATTGTTATACAAATCACTCCCATTTTATAAATACCAAGCCCACATGTTTATAATTGTATAAGTTGTTTTCTATAGGGTTCGTTCAAGTACTCACACAGCGGGGGGGGGGGGGGGGGGTTGGGGGGAGGGAATGCCTAGGGCATACAAGGCCTACCAGTGGCCAATGAGAACACAGAAGTCCACAGAGTCAACTATCTCTGAAACAGTTTGGATGCAGAATACATCAGTAGCATCCTATGCATCAACAACAGAAAATACAAAACATAAACAACATAGAGGAAGAAAGATTTACTTTGGACTAAATAGACTATTTCTGAGGTCTCCATCCATTGGCTTGCCACTGGCTAAAGGCTGGTGGTGGGGTCAAACATCACAACAGCAGCATGTGGCAGCATGAAGAGAAAGGAGGGATCTGGACACAAGACGTACTCTTTAGTGATATGCCTGTTGGTATTCTGTCTATGCTCTACCCCCACAGGTACCTGGCAACAGCCAGGTATGTTCTGCCTCACAGTTGCCTAGCAACAGCCAGGTATGCTCCGCCCCACAGTTGCCTGGCAACAGCCAGCTGTGCCTGACACTATATAAGGGGGGCTGCTTGGCCCCTCTTGCTCTCTTGCTCTTTGCTCTTCTCTGCTCTTGTGCCCTCTTCCCCTTCGTCCCTTCTCTCCCCATCTCTCCTCTTCCCTCCACATGCTCACGGCCGGCCTTCATTCCTCCCCTCTTCTCCTCTTCTTCCCTCATTAAACCTTTCCACGGTGGAACCATGTTAGCTTGGTGTGTTCTGTCTGGACATGAGCCGAGATTTAAACCCCAACAATGCCCCATAACCCACTTCCTCCAAGTAGGACCTTATTGCTAATAGCTATGGATCGAGGTCTACATTAACCTGTTGATAAAACAGACTAGTGTCCTTCATTGAACCATTCACTTCTACAGTGCCAACACGGGAGCCTCTCTGGGAGACACTTTATTTCTGAACCACAATACAAGGGGCCATGGAGGCCTGGGTAGAGATAGCGAATGGCCCCAGATTTCCTGGGAGACTGAATCAGGCCAGACATTTGATGGCAGTCAATGGAAGTCCTGCAGGTCTGGGGTCAGACGCTGCATAAGCTCCTCCCGGCAGCATCTGGCTCCAGAGCATGGCCTAAGTGCAGCCCTAGTGCCCAGCTCTGAAGGAGCGTCCCACTTCCATAAGTTCGTCCCAACACTGCCTAGACTTAACGCTTACATCTGCTCATCTTGCTTCCAGTCCCAGAGTTTTGTCCTGACAATGAAGGTGAGACAAGAAGAAGCCTAGGCTTGTGCAGCCCAGATCAGGAGAACTGATGCTCAGTGGTTAGGACTCTGGCCAATGGGAAAGGTTCTTCTCCACAGACTATTCTGAGGTGAGAATCCACCATTTCTACAGCCCTAAAAACACACTAGACTTGCGTTCACTGGCTAAACGTGGTACACAGAGGAGTTAGCTCAAGAGTTAGGGTGTTGGCTAACCCTCCTTCTCCACCTCTCTCCTTTCTCTCACTCTATTCTTTTGGACTGGACTTCCTAAGCAAGTTGCAGCAGAGGCCTGATCCATGGGCTCTACTTTTCAGGGGCTACAGACAGGATGTTACGTGGCTCAGAACACAAAGAGATCTCTGCGTACTGCACCATCTGGGATGCCTGGCACCTTACTTGTAGGGGCTTCAGTGGAGATACAAATCCCTGAGTCTCCAACACAGTCATTCTTTCTCCACCTACCCTGCCAGCTTTGCCCAGAAGGCCTGGTCCATCACTAGGACACCAAGCTAAGCATCTGGGGGGAAACACGTCACTGTCACTCCTTCTGTATTCCCCCCAGGTCAGCGCCTTCTGCTTTCTAAGGACATAAGCAACGTTTGTCCTATTTCTTGATTTAAAATTGAAATGCTTCTCCCTTACCCCTCTCTTCTGATAATTCTTTATACCAGAAACCATTGTGGCAATCACTGCTTGCTCTCTTATCCTATGAAATAGGATATTTTTGGGTGGCTGGATGCCCTAGAGCATGTCTTGCTTTTCCTAGAGGAGTAGTTTAGTATCTTCAGTCACATGGCAGCCAGAAGGGGACATGTCATGGAATCTCACAAAGCTACAGAGAGCCCAGGCTGCTCCCAGCACCCGCCCACCTCAGCAGCAGCTCCTAAACACGTGGACGGAGGAAGAAGTAGTGTTACCAAGGAGACACCTCACCTCCTGCCATGCCAGGGATCTCAAGTGACAAATGACTAACCTTTCCTGCGGGTCCTCCAGGAAAGCTGGGCAGTTTATCCAGGTGTTCTGCCTTTTCCTAAGCAGACCCGGGGAACCCATACCCTTTCTGATCGCACCGATGACTGTTAGACTTGCCTCCCTCCCTTTGACATACAGAATCCCTAGATAGGAAAGGCACCTGTCAGTGCTCAGAATTGCCCTTTCAAGCCCAGCTTTGAGATAAGGTGGAGTCTGGTTACAATTAGCAGCACGCACCGATCTTAATGGATTCTACAATGTGTAGTCTGAAGACCCGATGACAGCTCCCAGCCGCTAGATAAATATCACCAATTACCGCAGGCTACATTTGCCTTCCCTGATAATTCCTAGGATCCGGAAATTGCCTGAAGCCTTCAGTTTAACCTGAGGGGGAAAAAAATAAGGCTTGTGCATACTGAGGGAGATGTCTGTCTGTCTTGATCTGGAAAAGATGAGGAGGAAACAATAGGTCTGTTGGGAGTTGCTTCCCAATGCATTCTAGTCTTTCTATCTCAGAAGGAAGACCAGCCCAAAAGATTGCAGTCAGCCCGAGTCCCGGTAATAAAACAGTCCCTATGCTCCAACACTATGAGGGCAGTAACATTGAAATAACTGACTTGCTTCCGTTCCCTGCTTTAAAAACATAGACACTATTTTATGTGTATGTTTTGTCTGCATGCGTGACTATGCACCATGTTTGTGCAGAGGCCAAAGAGTGTGTTGGATCCTGGACTGGAGTTATAGACAGTTAGCTGCCATGTGGGTGCTGGAAATTGAACCTGGATCCTCTGGAAGAGCAGACAGTGCTCTTAACCACTGAACCATCTCTCCACTCCCTGTTCCCTACCTCTGATTCTTTTTCTATTATCCGACTTTAAAGTCACAAAACAAAAGCTTTTTAAATGGAATTCCCGAATTTTGTCTTTTAATCATTGTTTCATTCTGCTCTGCAGTGAGGACAGTTTGAGGCACTGGGTGGACAGAAATACAACAGACAAATGCCCAAAGGCACAGAAGAGACGGACATGAACAGAGACCGATGACAGGCACACAACAGAAAAAAAAAAAAAATCCAAGAGGCCATTTGAACTGTGAATAACAAGGTCACTTGATTGCAAGGCCTCAGGGTGGTCGATTGCCATTTTAACATCAGCACCAGATGGGGAGGAGCCAGGATCTGTTCAGGCTGTCTACCCACTCATTTGTTAATTCCAGATCCCCATTTCCAGCCTCAAACTCCCAGAATCCAAAGCAAATTATGTCCTTCCAAAACCTAAGCACTGATGTACTCCCATGATCCTGCAAGCCCTTTTCATACTCAAAAGAATTTGAGAGGCACTATGCAGCCATGTTCACAGCAGGACTTCTATGTGCTTCGTGTGTGTGTGTGTGTGTGTGTGTGTGTGTGTGTGTGTGTGTGTGTTCATATGTGTATGAGCCCATGTATGTGCAAGTCCTCTCTGATTTCTTCCTATGTCATTGCTTGAGGCAGGGTCTTTTTTCTTGTTTATTTGTTCGCTTATGAGTCAGGGCCTCACATATATCCCTGGTAAAAGACCAGACTGGCCTGGAACTTGACCAACAGGCCTCCCTCCCACCCCCACCCCCGACCCCCAAGTGCCAGTATTAAAGGCATGCTCCAATACACCATGCATCAAACAGGGTCTCTTAACTGAATGCAGAGCTTGCATAGAGGACTAATCTGGCTAGCCAGCTTGCTCTAGGGATCCCCACCTCCAGCTCTAGGGACCACCACACACCCACCATGCATTTATATGGGTCTTCAGGATCTGAGCTCTAATCCCACATTCAGGTAGCCAACTGCTTCACCAGCCGAGCCATCTCCTCAACCCCACAGAAATAATTTCCATGAGCGCTCAAAAAGTGGAAACAACCCAGATGTCCGCTGAGCAATGATGGGTAAAGGCAAGGCAATGTACTCGTGCTGAGGAGTCTGCTAGACATTTACAAGAGTGACATGCTGATGCTTGCCCCAACAGGGATAAACATCCAAGACATGCTATTAAACCACGCAGGGGAAAGAACCATAGGCTCCACTTACATGAGCTTCCCAGAGTGCTCCCATTCATCGAGCAAGGAACCAGAACAGAAGCTGCCACGGGCGAAGGGGGAGGGGTCAGGAGATAGGGTGTGGTGGGCAGAGTTTCCGTTTAGGAAGATGAGAAGGCTCTGGAGCCTGGGGCAGGAGGATTGGGAGTTTCTGGTCATCATGGGCTACATACGAAGACACCATTTAAAAAAAAAAAAGCAACCCAATAAACAGAGTTCATAAAGGCTGGATGGTGATGACGATGTAATGACACTCAACATTCTTCCAACCACAGCCACATGCCTCAAAGATTGGATTATGTTACATTATGTATATGACATTATAGTTTTAAAAAGTCGACACAGGCTTTGCCTCAATGAGGTAAAGATCCTGGCATAGCTGTACGGTAGGAGATAAGAAGCCATCCCACAAGATCATAACAACCCAATCCATCATCACATAAAGTAGTAAACTAGTCCCCAACCAAGGAATAGCCTCAGAAGTGCCTAGAATCAGCACAGGGACTGCCTGGGCTCCCTGCTGTACCAGTAACCAATTATGTAATACCAAGAGAGTCATCCCCCGCACCCCTCACCTCCCCCAACCCTCCCCTGTCTCAGTTTCTTGGATTGTTCAAGGGGCTGAATTAGATGACTTAAGGCCCTTCTAGAGAGGCCAAGGGATCTAAAAGCAGGCTCTTGGAGTAGCGCCCGGGAGATTATTAAAATGCAAATCACTACATCTCACTCTAGACTTGAGTCAGAAGCCCTGTGTGGGCGCAATGATCTGGGTTTGATAAGGTGTGCTCTGTTTGAAGACCATAGATATAAGAGATCTTATAAGATATTATTATTAATAAGCCGGCTAAGCACACTAAGAAAATAAAGAGTGCAAACTCACTGAGCAAGCACACTGCCAGATTAATAAGAATAAAGATAATAGTTCCCTTTTTAAAAATCAGCTTTAAATATAAAGTAGTAATAATTTTAAAATCATAATTAATGTACCCAAATGACTGCTGTCCTTCGAAATTATGACCTGCCTGCTCAAAACATTATAAAAGTGTATTTACAACCTATTTCTGAGGCTGAGTAAAACCCAGCCTCATTTGTTTGGCACTGAAAGTCTCTTCAGTCAGCTTAATACTAGACTGACTTGATTAGTGGCTTCTAAAATCCAAATTCCCCCTGGAGGACACCCCCTGAAGATGGTCAAAGGTAATACCTATCTTACAGAGGACACAGGAGGGCAAGGGTAGTCTAGGAGTTCATCTTAGTCTAACCACACAAGAGGAACCAGACATTTACTTCCTTGAAAATCCTGCCCAGAGCAGCTGGATGGCCCGGAAGGGTCCCGATGAGGATACGATATTGATAGTGTCGTAGAAGCCAGAGACCTCAAACCAGACCAATGACTCGCTGCAATGAACATTTGCCAGTGAAGTTGTGTGGACGGAGGGATACACTGTGTGGGACACACTGTGACACACTGCAGCTTCCATGATGTTTTCAATGCTTTGTTTATTTTGTTGTTGTTTGTTTATTGGTGTTTTATTTTGGTGGATGGAGGTTGCAAGGGTGAAGGGTGGATATGAGGGGAGCGGGAGATGACGGTGTGATGAGAGGGGTGCATGATATGAAACTCACAAGGAATCAAAAACGCAGAGAGAATCGCATGTATTGTGTGGAAGCATCAACTGTCAATAAAAATCTAATGGCCTATTAGCTGAGGCAGGAAACAGAAGGCGGGACATCCGGCAGAGACAGAGTCAAGAATGGCAGTTATTTACCCTGGGCTCAGAGGAGACAGTCACAAGAAACTGTGGCGAGGTAACTAGCCATGTGGCAGACATAGACCAGAATAAACAGGCTATAAAATTAAGAGCTAGTCAGAGAACAAGCAAAGCTTGTGGCCTAGGCATTTATTCATACATAATTCTGTGTCATTTTTCTGGGAACAAAGAGGTCAGATATAAAACAAGCTCACGACTACACAACAAAAAGTGAAAAACAAAAACAAAAAGCAAAACAAAACAAACAAAAAAAACCAATCCTGCCCAGGCCAATTGCCTGTGGACCTGGGAAGGGGGACCATACCAGACAAAGGCCACGCCCACCAGGCTGTGATGTCAAATCAGAAGACTTCCAGACTAACCACTTTCTTTGTAAACAAGGCTCTTTTGAATTTACTAAATACTTTGGCAACAGCTTTGGTCAATTCTTTCTCCTTTGGTGGGATGAAAAATATTTCTAGCATCCCACATAGTCCAGCGAACACAGAGGGTGGAGGATTCTTTATCCACCAAGCCGTACAGATTTTCTGGTCCTTGGGAAGGAGGTGCCCAGTGGATTGTGCCCGTGGAGAGAGGGGAGAGAGAAGGTTCCAGAATTTCTGCTTGGCCCTGGTTGGAGGGCTTCCTGTTTGTTCCCAATAGTATCCGAGATCTGCATTAGGCACTGTATAAAGTCATTTTTATAATCCTCCCCTCATTTGTTCTATAGACCTTTAAAATCACAGCCCCCAACATCAGGTGACTCCAACACCGACTTACCACAGTAAATTGAGCACTGTCCTCTTTTCCTATGTAATAGAAAGATCCTGGAAAATGAAGATCAAGAATCTGACTCTCTCCATAGCGGTGGACCCGGTAATCAACACTTAACCAGGATGCTGATGAAGAGGACAAAGCCCATACTGTCATGTACACCTACTGTGTGCTGGGCACAGAGATGAGTCCCCTCACTCAGTGTGACATCTCAGTTAACTGACTAGTGCTCCTTTCAAACCATGGCTCCAAAAGGTTAAAGAGCCTGTTTGAGGTCAAGGGGAGGAGTTCCGGTGCAAGCTCTGGGTACTTACTACCTGGCTCCCACAGTTAAAGGCTAGAACAGTGCCTAGCTTCTTCTTGATGTCCTTCTCCGTCCCCAGTGCCATATTGCTCGCCTCCTTGCCAAAGCCTCAGGGGGAAAGGGACAGAAGGATAGGATTCAGTACGCATGTGTAGCTAGCAAGATAATGTATGATGGTCCCTTCAAAATTTAGGAGAATAAAGCAGGAAGACTGAGTTAGTTCTAAGCCAGCCTGGACCACATATAAAGACTCCCTCAAAGCAAACAAACAAGCCAACAAGACCAAAAATTTATGTGATTTTAAGAACCACCAACTAGCTCACTGGCCTGGAGAATGGATGTCAGGTAAGGCAGGTGGAGCCTTGACTGACACAGGCCTTCTTCATGGGCAGGGCAGCCCAGGCTATGCTGTACATGGCTGTCACCCTCTGGCCTCACCCAGTGCTGACTGGGGCCCAGTGCAATCTACCACCCCTAAAAGCACCTGGGGGCGACATGGCGAGGGAGCCACATCTGTAGAAGAACGGTTGTCATTCTGCTACCCAAACCAAGCTGCTTCCAGGGATGCACAACAGGATTCCGAGATGCTGGGGTACTGTTGTCCTTCCTCACTGCTGCCTAGCTGTCCTGACCCCTTAGCAAACCAGACGTCAGGACACCAGGTTCAGTTGCTAGCTCTTCCTTCCAGTAGCTGGACTTCAGATACTTCATCCTTAGAATGAGGTCCCATTTGGCCTCTGAGAGGTTCCCTTACTGCTCCCATCTACAGTCTTGTAACCAGATTGCAGAAGCTGCAATGCGTCACACGCCGCCAGTGCTGGCCAGACTGTACCCAGTGGAGAATTGATGGAGAGAGGACCTTATCCCAGTCAGCTCCCTAGAAACCTGACCTTACCCCCTACCCGTGCCAGCCATGTCCAGCTCTGATACCTTCCAGGGAAAATGCTGACCTCTGGCCTGACAGGTTCCCAACTAAACAAAGGATGTCGAGCTGCCAAGCAGATGAGCATTCTCCTGAGGGCTGGGCCGTCCTCCACCTGCCAGCTGACTCTTGTATACACAGATGCCTCACACCCCAGCTGTACAGCTACGGGAGGAGGACTGGTGCTCCCCAGGGGGGCCATCATGCTAACATAACTTCAAAGGGACATAAGTGACCAGAAAGGGGTCAGAAAACAGAGTTCGTGGGTCACCGCTCCAGTGCCATCCAAGCCCCGGAGAGCCTGTCATTCAAATGCAGGCTTTCGGAGCCCTCTGCCTCCTTACTTTGGCCTATCTAAGCTCAGACTCCATCTGGTCCATGCAGATCTACTCCCCGGTGCCCACAAGTGCTTGGTCCATGTGGCTTCTCAACATTTGCATAAACTGTAAACTTTCTGTCTTGTACTAAAATCTGCTCAAGGTCTGCTTTGCAAAGCAGTCTCTGCTAACCATCACCAGCGCATCCTATCCGAAGCCCTTCCATGCCGGTTTCCAACCTGGACTGATACCCACTGAAGAAACAAGGCTTTCCTAAGCTCCTGTGAGCACGTAGGGGATCCCCTTCTCCACTGCCAGGACAAGGTGAACGACATTATCTTAAACCTGAATCTGCTTTCATGAACAGAAAAAGTCTTTCAATTGCAGATTGGGATTGCAAAAGAGAAGTGTGTTGCCTTTATTATGGGGAAGACAATAGAAAAACATATTGCAAACATTCTTCTCCTGGCTTTCAATGACATGCCCTGAGCTACAGTTTGCCACTCATTCATTATTTATCAAGTAGCTCACCTGTGCCAAGCAAAGCCCTTGGCAATGAGGTTCAGGGGTAAACAAGACATTATCTCAGGACTCAGGGAACTCACCCTTTGAATGGACGGGATAGGCAATAAAACATCAGATACGTAAGCAACACAGGTACAGGTAACAGGAATATAAAGGTGGGGAAGAAGAGAAATGGGGTTGGGGAGGAAGGAAACACTGGCTTTACATGGAGTGGGTCAGGAGCGATAACCAGAGACCTGACGGAAGAGAAGGCATAAGCTGAGAGGCAATGGGAAAATAGCTCTAGGCAGAGTAGCAAAGAAGAACTCTAGGGCCTGTATCAACATAAAGACTGGTGTGGTGTGCAGAATGTGACAGATGAGGGGAGATGAGCGGGGTGGGCAGGTCAAATGGCCTCGGGGATGAGTCTGGTCATCCCCGTGAAGCATCAAGGTAGGTCCCTGGGGTCTGGAATAGGGGGGAGAATTATTCCAAGACACTTGTTAAATCAAAGAAGATCAGGCTTACTCAAGACCACTGAAGTGAGAAGACCGAGAACAGCCCCAACCGAATTCTGCAGTAGGGGAGAGACTGGGCCTGATTCCTGATAGAGCATGGGCAGAGGGACGTGGGGCTGTGCACGGAAACTGAGAGCAAGGTTAAACTAAACTGGCTTATGGAGATTCCTGCCACGCAGACCAGGGAGATCAGACATCACTGACCTGAGATGTAGAGGTTGAGGACCCTGGTCAGATACTGAAATGGAAGGTTCTTCCCAAGGGCTCAGCAGAACCCATGCTAAAGCTGGATTTTTGCAAGGAGTACACAGCTAGGCCTGGGAAGAAGCCCAAGAACCTGACTGAGGTCTGGTCAGAGAATCTTTTGCGGGATGGGAGGGAAGGTTGTGTTTGGATCTAATCCTGCTATGTGGCCTGGGATGGCCTTGTGTTATAGATCTTTCTGCCTCTGCCTCCTAGAGTTCTGAGATTACAGACAGGAGCAGCGTTTCCATCAAGAGAAGAATCTTAGTCACATACAAAGGAGCCATCTGACTCCCTAGTCATGGCTGCCTAATCTCCTGTGTTGTATTCCAATGTCCCTGGTTACCCCATCATACAGGAAGCTCCCTGATGACACGACCTGTACCTCCTCTACCTTTTGATATCTTCCTCTCAGCTTCCAGGACAGGGTCCCACTCACAGAAAGCTAGCTTGTGTCACCATCCATCCATGGACGCACATCAGAGAGCACCGTCTCATTTAGCTCTGTCAGCCTCCAGAACTAGAAAGGCAGAGTGAGTGGCCTCCCTAACTGGGCTGTGCCCTCCAGCCACCATCCAATGACTCTGCACAGTATGGCTGCACTCAGGTACACACCCTCATGGGTCCAGACAAAGCTAATCCCCTGCCTCTGTGGAGAGGTACCATCTTGGGAAAGCACCCACACCAGGCCTGTAATCGCTGTCATAAACAGCTTGCCTGGCTTCCACCAAGGCCATGCTGCCATAGCCCCAGGAGAGCCTCAGTTGCCTGTATCCATAGCAACCAGCATTTGTGAGCTGCAGCCCCAGGAGGGAGGGCAAAAGGGCTGCTGCTCTTGGGTTAGCTCATTCAGTGAGAAGTCACTTGCTGGGGAAGCCCATGGTTTGGGCTTCTGACATTTCAGCAATAGAAACCCTAAGTGAGACCCAGGGAAAACCAGTAAATCCAATTGGACTCTCTTCTTTTGACCCATTTTAGTCTCCATCTTTTTCTCTCCCATCCTCCCCTCCCACCAATCTATTACCTCTCTCAGTAGCAAGGAGTCCACAGACATGACGGATGCACTGGTCCAAACGTAAGACCTCTCCTAAGTCCTCTTTGGAAGTGAGCTTATTGCTCGTATAATACTTGGGAACCTGGGGTGTGGGAGGGCAACTAGGAAAACGTCAGAAACCCAAATTACACAGCTGGAAAGATCTGGAAAGGACCCACAGCCCCATCCCTGAGCCAGAGGAATGCTCATCCCATCTCACGCTGAGACATCTCATTTACTTCTTTTTCCCCTCCATATTTATTAACTTGAGTATCTCTTATTTACATTTCGATTGTTACTCCCCTTCCTGGTTTCTGGGCCAACATCCCCCTAACCCCTCTCCCTCCCCTTCTTCATGGGTGTTCCCCTGCCCACCTTCCCCCCATTACCACCCTCCCCCCAACAATCACGTTCACTGGGGTTTCAGTCTTGGCAGGACCAAGGGCTTCCCCTTCCACTGGTGATCTTACTAGGCTGTTCATTGCTACCTATGAGGTCAGAGTCCAGGGTCAGTCCATGTATAGTCTTTAGGTAGTGGCTTAGTCCCTGGAAGCTCTGGTTGGTTGGCATTGTTGTTCATATGGGGTCTCAAGCCCCTTCAAGCTCTTCCACTTCTTTCTCTGATTCCTTCAGTGGGGGTCCTGTTCTCAGTTCAGTGGTTTGCTGCTGGCAATTCGCCTATGTATTTGCCATATTCTGGCTGTGTCTTTCAGGAGAGATCTACATCCGGTTCCTGTCGGCCTGCACTTCTTTGCTTCATCCATCTCATCTAGTTTGGTGGCTGTATATGTTTGGGCCACATGTGGGGCAGGCTCTGAATGGGTGTTCCTTCAGCCTCTGTTCTAAACTATGCCTCCCTATTCCTTGCCAAGGGCATTCTTGTTCCCCTTTTAAAGAAGGAGTGAAGCATTCACATTTTGGTCATCCTTCTTGAGTTTCATGTGTTCTGTGCATCTAGGGTAATTCGAGAATTTGGGCTAATATCCACTTATCAATGAGTGCATACCATGTGTGTTTTTCTGTGATTGGGTTACCTCCCTCAGGATGATATTTTCCAGTTCCATCCATTTGCCTATGAATTTCATAAAGTCATTGTTTTTGATAGCTGAGTAATATTCCATTGTGTAGATGTACCACACTTTCTGTATCCATTCCTCTGTTGAAGGGCATCTGGGTTCTTTCCAGCTTCTGGCTATTATAAATAAGGCTGCTATGAACATAGTGGATGTTGAGGCAGCTCAAACCTTTGTTTTCAAAAGTAAATAAAATGCTAAAATAAGACAGATCAAATGAAAATACTAAAAAACAAAAGCAAAACCGTGTTCTGCTGCTGCTCAGAGATACTTGCTGTTCCTAGGACTCAGCTAGGCTATTGACATGGTTTAGCCTAGCACCACCCCAGGTCTTGCAGTAGCAACCTAAGTTTAACCCTCTGTTCTCCTCCTCAAAAGTCTAGGCTTAAATGTGGGCAGGAGAGAAGCTGCCTGGGAGGACTCAGAAGAAAGCCCAGAGGGTTTGTCTTGTTCATTTACTTCTGCTACTGCCAGAGTAGTTGGGTCTGTCTGCAGACCCTAGGAGACACACAGAAACTTACAAAGTAGGCCTCAAACAAAAACTGGGTATCCCTCCACTCTACTTCCCAACCCACCACAAGCCCACACCAGCCGATCGCTGGACAAAGTGAGGCCAGAACGAAAACTGCCTCTGCTTTCCCCTCACACTTGCTTTTTCCCCATTGTTCATGCTGGATAAGAGTGAAATCTTCTATAGGAAATGCAGTATGGTGGTTTGAATAAAAATGGCCCCCATAGGCCACCATAGGGAGTGGTCTACTAGTTGCTGTGGCTTTGTTGGAGGTGGTGTGTCACTGAGGGTTGGCTTTGAGGTTTCAGATGCTCAAGCCAGGACAGTATGTCACTGTCACTTCTGCTGCCTGCAGATCCAGATGTAGAACTCAGCTCCTTCTCTGTCTGCCTGCACGCCACCAGGCTTCCTGCCATGATGATAATGCACTAAACTTCTGAACTGTAAGCCAGCCCCAGCTAAATGTTGTCCTTATAAGAGTTGCCATGGTCACGGTGTCTCTTCACAGTAATAGAAACCCTAACTAAGACACAGAGAAAACCAGTAGGTCCAATTGGATTCTCTTCTTTCCATCCATTTTTGTTTTTGATCTCCATTCCTTTTCCGTCCCCAAAGAACCGCCCTGTTTTCTAAATAAAAATAAGCCCTGTGGTCCTTTATTTTGTCAAGAAATATGTGTCATTTGGCTGTTCCCCAATGCCACAAGAACTCACATCTAGGAGGAAGGGTCTTACACAACCACAGTCCCACTCCTTGGAAGGGCTGGTCACCTTGTTCTCCTTTTTTCCTTCCCCCTTTCCTGTATCTCTGCCCTGTACTACACAAGGGTAGCATGAAGCCACTATCCTGGATCTCTCCCAAGTCAGTTTCCTCCTGTGAGGTTGGGGTGGGATGAATATAACAGAAAAATGTCATAACATTCCTTGTCACACAAAAATCGTGATTAGCCCTTCCTTCCGTGGACCACAAACTTTCTGAGAGCACATAGCAACTTGTATTCTCGGCTTGTGGCCCGTACTTGGCACATGGTAGATACTTTGATAAAGTTAGTACAGATAGGTGTGGTGGCTTACGCCTGGAGCTGAAGATCTCACATCTGAGACCAGCGTGGGTTACAGGGCAAGGCCCTGACTCACAATCAAACAGATATATGTTCGCTGCATATAGCTGAAACGGAACATGGTTGGTTCCCGCGGGTCCAGCTATCTTTTGCCCCAACACCAGCATCTCCACTGCGGTCCCTTATGGTGAAGGTCATCTTTACTTGACCTCTTTGCACTCCAAAGATTCTCCAATAAAATCTATCCACAGGAAGACAATGCTCTAAAGAAGGAAGTCTCTGTGCAAGCCACCCCGGTAGGCTGGCTGGCCTCCTGGACAGTGGTCAAGAACCAGAGGAAGGATGCAGTGACTCTGGCCTTGGGCAATTAACACTGCCAGCTTGGGAGGGGGGATTTTGCTCCAGGATACCCAGATTTGTCCGTTTTCCTGTCATCATCCAGAAAACGCCAACTGCTGTCCCCTGAACTGGGACTCCAGATCAAAGAAGAGGATCTGAGATGAAAGGAGATGGATGAGCCAGGCAGAGAGGGTCGCTGGCACCAGGCGGCGGGCACGTGAGGCTTCCTTATGCTGCCCTCCCTAATTTTTATGTGTTGTAAAACAAAACAAACTCTTAATTATAATTCTACACTTTGCAAGAACTAGGGCAAGGAAGCCCCAGATGTTTCTCTTTCAAATGACAGAGGGAACTCCAGGCTTAGGTCTCTATTAGAAAGGAGAGAAGCCCAGAAAATTCCCTGGTTCACTGGCCTTGGAAGCCCCGGAAGTTACTTAGGTATGCGGAAGGTGCCTCTGTGAGCTGGAGCTCTGAGATTCTCCCCAGATCCTCATCCTACCTCACAGGACTGCCATGTGAAAGATGGCGCTTGTGGCTCCGTGGTGACACATTGAAGGAACACAGTGGATACTTGATGACATTCATTTGCTTTCGTGATGAAGTAATGATACTCTGTTACATTCTTGCATTAAGAGGCTCACTGGAATCACACACCACAAGTCAGCTGGTGGCCAAGATGTACTGAGAAGAGAGCTTTTAGAGAAAGTCTCACAAACCCCATTATCCACCAAGGCTGATACACCTACAGCAGATCCTCTGCTTGCTGGAGGCACCGACTAGAGGCATGGAGCAGGCCAGGGGCGTGAATGCCCAGCACAGCACTCAAAGCCCTTGAGTATCCACAGGCCAAACAGGAGTTGCCAGGAGGATGCTGAACATTGGAGGCTGCAATGACCTGAACAGATACGTGTACACCAATGTTCACAAGAGCTCCAGAAGGCAGAAGCAACTCAGACGTCTGTCTACTAATAGATGGGAGACCAAAAGTGATTGTGTACATTGCTGTGCTCTGATATGAAATGTCCCCCGACGGGCAAGCATGGAGGGTTGTTTTGTTCCCAGGTGGTAGCATTACTTAGGGAGGTGAGAAGCTTCAGGAGCTGAGGTGTGCCTTTGAAGATTGTACTGACATCCGTTTCTCTCCCTACCACAACCCCCGTTTCCTGGCTACTGCAATGCTCTTGATGGCTCTGCCCCACTACACCTTGCCTGCTGTGATGAACTGATGCCCCTGAAAATGTGACCTAAGACCTCCTTCCTTAAGTTGCTTCTCTTAGCAGGGTTGTCAGGGCAGAAAGAAGAACACACACAGACACAGTGTAATGCTAGCAGCTGTAAGGAAGAAAATCATTTTTACTGAAACATGATGAAGCTGGATACTGAGGGAAGTGAAACTGGTGTGGTACAAACACAGAGTAACGGAACTGGTATTATAAAGGATTTACGAATAGAATTGCTTAGGAGACGTTAAATCACACCAAGTGGAACTCAGCTAAGGGAGAGGACCTCCAAAGACCCCCCAAAGATAAGTGGTATGCTAATTAAGCCTGTTAGAGGTGAGCAAAGTTAAGCAATGCTAGCATGTAAAAATTTGATCATCCGGACTGACCACCCATTAGGCCCGGCCCCAAAGAACGAATTTCTAATAAGAAGCTTGAGGGAGCAGCACAAGGGCACAGCCACTGTTAAGTCTTGGCCTGTCTAAAGGCCCTGTGGTGTTTGGCCCCGGGAGTGGCAGTATTAAGAGGTGTGGCCTTGCTAGAGGAAGTGTGTCTCTGTGGGAACGGGCAATGAGACCGTCCTCCTAACCACGAGGGATCAGTCTTCTCCTGTTTGCTTTTGGAACAAGATACAGAACTCTCAGCTCCTCCAGCACCATGCCTTCCTGTACGTTGGCATGTTTCCTACCTTGATGACAATGACTGAACCACTGAACATGTAAGCCAGCCCCACTTAAATGTTGTCCTTATAAGAGTTGCCTTGGTCATCCTGTCTGTTCACAGCAGTAAAACCCTAAGACAGAATCCAATTCCCTTCTTAAGGAAAACGTAATTTTGCCAGATGGACATGACACCTTGGGTAATATTTATTCAAAAAGAACAATACTTGTGTGCTTAAGAAATAATCCTGGCAATATATTTGCTGTATAAATCTCCCATCTAGCCAAATGGCCAGACTTGGAGTCTCCTGGTCTGTTTAAACTGTTCACAGGCTTAGCTTCGGGTTAGCGACCTAACAGAGATTTCAGGATAACGGAAGATGTAAAATGCATAAGCCTAAGTTGTAGACAAGTTATTAAAATCTTCTATTCAAGGCCAGCTCCCATTTCGGCATTAGCCAGAGCTGGGCATATGCTATCAAAAAGCCTTTTCTTTTAAGAATCTGTAAGTGCACAGAGTGATTTCTCACTGGAAAGCAGTATTAGTTCTATGACAAAATAAACCGAACACAGAAAGACAAATATTGAATGACTGCATTTATCCGAGTTCCTGATATAGTCAAACTCACAGAGGCAGAATGAGAGATGGCGGCTGAGAGGCGATGGAAGGAAGGAAAATGGAGAGTTAATGTCTAAGGAGAATGTTTTCTACTTAGGGCTGAGGCAGCATGGAGAGGCAGGGAAATTAAAAAGACACGGGAAGAGGAAGGACCACATTACTGTTGGATCTAGCTGAGAAGCCAGGATTTCAACATAACCGGTAAGGCCAGGACTTCTTGGAGACAGACTGTCGGAGAGATATCTCGAGGATATTGAGATTGACAAACCATGCCTAGTTAAGGCGAGAATGTCTGTGGCCTCAAGTTTACACTTCTCTCTCATCCTTCTACCTAAGCAATGCACCTCCGAAAAACACCTTTACTATGTCATTCACGAAAGGAAATCACTTAAGAGAAATGGGTCCAGCAGTTCATGTACCTTTTCACTTACTTTTAAAACTCTTATTTAGATTGTAAACTTTGATATTTGAACCTTGTTGAAAGTTATATCCTTTAAGTATTAATGTAACTTAAGAGGCCACAGAATCACTCATACACACACACACACACACACACACACACACACACACACACACACACCCATGAAAACACCCAAGAGCCCTCTCTCAAGCAGCCACACCCATGCCCCCAGGTGTGCACTGACCTTTTCCTATTCAAAGCTCTATCTAATTACTCAATAAACTCACCTTGCTCCATACACTGATCCTGGAGGTATGTACAGATGCTTTTCTGACTTTACCGAAGGGTAAAGTCTCTCCCTAAAGGGGAGAAGAAATAACACAAAGAAAACGGCGTATATATTGGACACTGAGTCCATTTATATGAAAGCCAAATCTTCAGGGGTACACAGCCATCAGAGGTTACCTAGGGCCAGGGGCTGTGGGAAGGAGGGCAGACTGCACATGGGATGGAACTAGATGCTCCATCTTCTGTGGATAGAGGGCACTGTGTGTGTGTGTGTGTGTGTGTGTGTGTGTGTGTGTGTGTGTGTTACATATATTTGTCAAAGCTAACCCACTGTGCCCGTAACAAATGCACATTTTCCTGGGTGTATATTATACCTCACTACAGTTATTTGAAGGCAAGAGAAGGGTATAGCTCAGAGATAGAATTAACCTTTAGCTCCAACACAAGGCCAACTACAGAGAATAAAAGTGTAGCTGGGGGGTTGGGGATTTAGCTCAGTGGTAGAGCGCTTGCCTAGCAAGCGCAAGGCCCTGGGTTCGGTCCCCAGCTCCTGAAAAAAAAAAAAAGAAAAGAAAAAAGAAAAAAAAAAAGGAAGTGTAGCTGGTAAGCACTTAGCCAAGCCCTTGACCAGTCACTGAGGGCTTCCCCACAGAAGCCACAGCAGGGGAGCTGAAAGCCATAGAGGGGTGAGCTAGCGCTCAGAACCTGCTGGAGGCCAAAGCTGACAGTCAAATCTGCAAGCATTTTGCTGAATGCTTTCTCCCAGCCCATTTAAGAAACATCTGAGGTGGGTGGGTGGGGCAGCAGCCTCTCAGAAGCAAAGAGGAGTGGCTGAAGAACTTGGGGGGGGGAGCTGAAAGGGGGGCAACACTTGGAATGTAAACAAAGTCATTTTATAAAATAAATAAATAAATAAGAAAGAAACACCTGAATTGCCAACACTGTATTACTCAGCCATCTCCAGATTCCCTTCTCTGTTCTTTCCCCTCCCCCAGCCATCTTATGGTTCCTGAGAGCCTAGCAGCCTTTCTTCACCATCCTGATTGAATCTGAAGACTTCTAGGGACCCAGTAAAGCCACACAACTCCAATCCTTCCCTTCAGGCTATTCTGTGGGTGTGGAGGGGAGTCTGTGAGTCTAGTAGAAAAGTCATGCCAGAAGGCTTGAGTTCGCATACTCAGAAAAACCAGTTCCTGGTCTTCAATAACAATAAGGGAAGAACACCCACATAAACGTGGAAATTGAACAATGCTCTACTCAATGATAAACTGGTCAAGGAAGAAATAAAGAAAGAAATTAAAGACTTCTTAGAATTTAATGAAAATGAAGGTACAACATACCCAAACTTATGGGACACAATGAAAGCTGTGCTGAGAGGAAAACTCATAGCTCTGAGTGCCTGCAGAAAGAAATGGGAGAGAGCATATATCAGCAGCATGACAGCATACCTAAAAGCTCTAGAACAAAAAGAAGCAAATACACCCAGGAGGAGTAGAAGGCAGGAAATAATCAAACTCAGAGCTGAAATCAACCAAGTAGAAACAAAAAAGATCATACAAAGAATCAACAGAACCAAAAGTTGGTTCTTTGAGAAAATCAACAAGATAGATAAACCCTTAGCCAGACTAACAAGAGGACACAGAGAGTGTGTCCAAAGTAACAAAATCAGAAATGAAAAGGGAGACATAACTACAGAATCAGAGGAAATTAAAAAAATCATCAGATCCTACTACAAAAGCCTATATTCAACAAAACTTGAAAATCTGCAGGAAATGGACAATTTCCTCGACAGATATCAGGTACCGAAGTTAAATCAGGAACAGATAAACCATTTAAACAACCCCATAACTCCTAAGGAAATAGAAGCAGTCATTAAAGGTCTTCCAACCAAAAAGAGCCCAGGTCCAGATGTGTTCAGTGCAGAATTCTATCAGACCTTCACAGAAGACCTCATACCAATACTATCCAAACTATTCCACAAAATTGAAACAGATGGAGCACTACCGAATTCCTTCTATGAAGCCACAATTACTCTTATACCTAAACCAGACAAAGACACAACAAAGAAAGAGAACTTCAGACCAATTTCCCTTATGAATATCAACGCAAAAATACTCAATAAAATTCTGGCAAACTGAGTCCAAGAGCACATCAAAACAATCATCCACCATGATCAAGTAGGCTTCATCCCAGGCATGCAGGGATGGTTTAATATACGGAAAACCATCAACGTAATCCATTATATAAACAAACTGAAAGAACAAAACCACATGATCATTTCATTAGATGCTGAGAAAGCATTTGACAAAATTCAACACCCCTTCATGATAAAAGTCCTGGAAAGAATAGGAATTCAAGGTCCATACCTAAACATAGTAAAAGCCATATACAGCAAACCAGTCGCTAACATTAAACTAAATGGAGAGAAACTTGAAGCAATCCCACTAAAATCAGGGACTAGAAAAGGCTGCCCACTCTCTCCCTACTTATTCAATATAGTTCTTGAAGTTCTAGCCAGAGCAATCAGACAACAAAAGGAGATCAAAGGGATACAGATTGGAAAAGAAGAAGTCAAAATATCACTATTTGCAGATGATATGATAGTATATTTAAGTGATCCCAAAAGTTCCACCAGAGAACTACTAAACCTGATAAACACCTTCAGCAAAGTGGCTGGGTATAAAATTAACTCAAATAAATCAGTAGCCTTCCTCTACACAAAAGAGAAACAAGCCGAGAAAGAAATTAGGGAAACGACACCCTTCATAATAGTCCCAAATAATATAAAATACCTCGGTGTGACTTTAACCAAGCAAGTAAAAGATCTATAGGATAAGAACTTCAAGCCTCTGAAGAAAGAAATTGAAGAAGACCTCAGAAGATGGCAAGATCTCCCATGCTCATGGATTGGCAGGATTAATATAGTAAAAATGGCCATTTTACCAAAAGCGATCTACAGATTCAATGTAATCCCCATCAAAATACCAATCCAATTCTTCAGAGAGTTAGACAGAACAATTTCCAAATTCATCTAGAATAACAAAAAACCCAGGATAGCTAAAACTATCCTCAACAATAAAAGGTCTTCTGGGGGAATCACTATCCCTGAACTCAAGCAGTATTACAGAGCAATAGTGATAAAAACTGCATGGTATTGGTACAGAGACAGACAAATAGACCAGTGGAATTGAATTGAAGACCCAGAAATGAACCCACACACCTATGATCACTTGATTTTTGACAAAGGACCCAAAACCATCCAATGGAAAAAAGATAGCATTTTCAGCAAATGGTGCTGGTTCAACTGGAGGTCAGCATGTAGAAGAATGCAGATCGATCCATGCTTATCACCCTGTACAAAGCTTAAGTCCAAGTGGATCAAGGACCTCCACATCAAACCAGATACACTCAAACTAATAGAAGAAAAAGTGGGGAAGCATCTTGAACACATGGGCACTGGAGAAAATTTCCTGAACAAAACACCAATGGCTTATGCTCTAAGATCAAGAATCAACAAATGGGATCTCATAAAACTGCAAAGCTTCTGTAAGGCAAAGGACACTGTGGTTAGGACAAAACGGCAACCAACAGATTGGGAAAAGACCTTTACCAATCCTACAACTAATAGAGGGCTTTTATCCAAAATATACAAAGAACTCATGAAGTTAGACTCCAGGGAGACAAATAACCCTTTTAAGAAATGGGGTTCAGAGCTAAACAAAGAATTCACAGCTGAGGAATGCCGAATGGCTGATCAACACCTAAAGAAATGTTCAACTTCTTTAGTCATAAGGGAAATGCAAATCAAAACAACCCTGAGATTTCACCTCACACCAGTGAGAATGGCTAAGATCAAAAACTCAGGTGACAGCAAATGCTGGAGAGGATGTGGAGAAAGAGGAACATTCCTCCATTGTTGGTGGGATTGCAGACTGGTACAACCATTCTGGAAATCAGTCTGGAGGTTCCTCAGAAAATTGGACATTGAACTACCTGAGGACCCAGCTATACCTCTCTTGGGCATATACCCAAAAGATGCCCCGACATATAACAAAAACACATGCTCCACTATGTTGATAGCAGCCTTATTTATAATAGCCAGAAGCTGGAAAGAAACCAGATGCCCTTCAACAGAGGAATGGTTACAGAAAATGTGGTACATGTATACAATGGAATATTACTCAGCTATCAAAAACAATGACTTTATGAAATTCATAGGCAAATGGAGGGAACTAGAAAATATCATCCTGAGTGAGGTAACCCAGTCACAGAAAAACACACAATGGTATGCACTCATTGATACATGGCTATTAGCCCAAATGCTTGAACTGCCCTAGATGCACAGAACACATGAAACTCAAGAAGGATGACCAAAATGTGAATGCTTCACTCCTTCTTTAAAAGGGGAACAAGAATACCCTTGGCAGGGAATAGGGAGGCAAAGTGTAGAACAGAGGCTGAAGGAACACCCATTCAGAGCCTGCCCCACATGTGGCCCATACATATACAGCCACCCAATTAGATAAGATGGATGAAGCAAAGAAGTGCAGGCCGACAGGAACCGGATGTAGATCTTTCCTGAGAGACACAGCCAGAATACAGCAAATACATAGGCAAATGCCAGCAGAAAACCACTGAACTGAGAACGGGACCCCCGTTGAAGGAATCTTAGAAAGGACTGAAAGAGCTTGAAGAGGCTCGAGACCCCATATGAACAACAATGCCAACCAACCAGAGCTTCCAGGGACTAAGCCACTACCTAAAGACTATACATGGACTGACCCTGGGCTCTGACCTCATAGGTAGCAATGAATATCCTAGTAAGAGCACCAGTGGAAGGGGAAGCCCTGGGTCCTGCCAAGACTGAACCTCCAGTGAATGTGATTGTTGGGGGGAGGGCGGTAATGGGGGGAGGATGGGGAGGGGAACACCGGTAGAGAAGGGGAGGGGGAGGGGTTAGGGGGATGTTGGTCTGGAAACCGGGAAGGAGAATAACAATCAAAATGTAAATAAGAAATATTCAAGTTAATAAAGGTGGAAAAAAAAAAACCCAGCTCCCGTGTAACAGCAACTCTGGTATACTGATATCAATCATCTGTAACCATGCACCTTCTCGAGGCCCAGTGGCTCTAAGGTAAACACAAAGACCCAGGTGTAAGCCCTCACTCTGCCACCTAGTCCTGGTGTGGCTGTAGGCAGGTCACTTACTCTGCCTGACTCCCCATCTCTAAAATAAAGCCTGTGGTCTCTACCTCATCAGGCTACGGAAGGGACTCCTTAAGAATACAGGTCAAAAGAATATAGCAATGGAAGATTCCTTTGCAGAGTGAGGGACACAGGGCTCACACTGGAAATATACCAGGTCAGCTGAGTTCGTGCCAACATGCAGATGTGGGTCCTCAAAGATTTTTAAAGTTGAGAAAAGCTCCTTTGAGGGACGCCAAGCATGCTTGAGCCTCTGGGAAGTACACACACGGAGGTGAGGTTCAAACCAGGTGGGAGGCTGCGGAAGAAAGGGAGGGAAGAGGGTACAGGCTGAGAAGGGCGGGAGGCCGGGCAGGTATAATCAGGACAGGAGCTAGGAGGTGGAGAGGGGGTGGTGGATCCAGAATGACTGCTGGAGAGAACTGAAGGCAGGGCCCCAGGGAGCCCGCTGTAGCACAAAGAGGGTGTTGGAATAAAGCCAAATCCAAGGCAGTGGGGATACTGCTGAGCTGTGAGAAAGACACAGGAAGGAAGAAATTGGCACCAAAGGCAAGAGAGCTCACCTCCAGAGACCCCAAACAAGACCAAAGACAGTCTGGGCAGAAGTAGTGGGCAGTATGCTTGTGACTCATCACTGGCTCCTGCAACTACAGGATGCAGCAGGAATCAGGGGGAGGAGGCGGAGCTAGGAACCTGAGTGGGCTTAGCCAGGCATGCGCGGATATGTGATGGTGCGCACGCATCCGCGCATGACCTAGTACAAAGTGGCTTGTGGCTGAGGAAAAACACCCAGTAGCCACATGCACACGGACAGGGGGTTTCCTCCTTTCTCCTCCTGTGCTCCTGGTTTCAGGCATAGTTTATCATCAAGTCTGAGAGGCAGGCACTATAAATATCACACCTGACAGATGAGGAGACCGGAGGTGGAACTAGACAGGAAGTACGCAGCCTGACCACGATGCTTTATGACTCCCAGGATACTGGCTGTCCTTCACCTCAGGGCTCCTCAGGAGGAAGACATTCTCCTCAGAGCGGCTAGCTGCCTTACCACAGATTGTATGGCAGAGAAGGAACTGTGGGAGGTTCCCCAGACCTACCGGGATGGCTCACAAGTCCCACTGAAGGCCTTTCTCCCACTTCTCAGGCCTTGGCAGCTGCCCCTAGCACACGCAGTAGGATTCTGGGTTCTCCTTTCAGAGGTAAAGCACAGTAGGAATCATGAAAATGGAGTGGGACAGAAGCCTAGGGCTTCTTTCTAGGTAGTAGACTCACCCTACTGAAGGGCGTAAAGCAATCTCCGTCAAGCCCAGCTCTGTAGGGATGTTTCTTCCTCTGGGAATTCTCTGGATCTGGGGAATTCTCATGCAACCCTGGCCTCTCCCTGGAACCCAACATCCCAGCACGGCTCTTAGAGTGGCCTACACTTATTGGTCCATAGTCTAGCATTTCATATAGGCAAGTCTAGAGGCTGGTCTAAAGTACAGAAGACAGCTGCCACAGTCCTCAGAAGGAAAGCTGCTGAGTGGACATCAATCCAGGGTCCAGCCTGCAGGAGTGCTCTGCTTAAAGAGTAGGTCTCTCCAAGCTCTCTATGGAAGAACATTCCACACAGCCCCTCTCCGGCAGATCCTCAGACAGTATTCTTTACCAGAACAGTCCTCTCTGTCATCAACCCCTGAGAAGTCAGGATAAGAGCTTCAAGAACATATGCTCTTGGGGCCTGCTACCAGCTGTGACATTGGACGGCATGCTAATTTCTCTCGCCTCAGTTTCCTTGATTCTAAGGTCAGTACTCTTGGCATTTAGTCTAGGCTTTGCTCGGAAGTTACCTGGCAACAGCCAGGCATGCTTAACTCACTATAAAAGGGGCTGCTTGGCCCCTCCTCGCTCTCTTGCTCTCCTGCCTTTGCTCCCTTACCCTCTTCCCCCTCTCTTCCCATTCCCCTCCCCTCCTCCCCTCCTCTCCACATGTTCATGGCCAGCCTCTCCACCTCCTCCTCTTCCTCCTCCTCCTCCCCCTTCTCTCTCTCTCTCTCTCTCTCTCTCTCTCTCTCTCTCTCTCTCTCTCCTCTCTCCTCTCTCCTCTCTCCTCTCTCCTCTCTCCTCTCTCCTCTCTCCTCCCCATGCCCTGAATAATCTCTATTCTATCCTCAAGGGGAAGGGATGCTTCAGTATGGATCCACAGAGGTACCCCTTCCCCCACACCGGCACCAAACATACCTTTGGTTTCTCCTTTTTTATAAAACACAAGGATGGTGAAAGTTGTTGAGAGGGCTGTGTCTGAGTCACTTGTCTCTGTTGATCATCCAGGGCTGAGGGAAGGGCCTGTCACAGGGTAAGACCTCAGTGAACAGAAGCTAAAGTCCTGACTGTGTTACCAACACAGGGCAAGGCCAACTTGCTGGTTCCTTCCAGTGGACCATGAGCCTTGACTTCAGAGAAAGAACTGACCAACAACTTGGCCTACTTTGGTTTTTATGCAGAAGACCTTGTCTTGTTTCCTAATCCTTCTAGTAACTGCTCCTTACAACTGACAAGCACGTGACAGAGCCAATAGTTCCCACTCTTGCCCCTCAAAGGCCTGTCAGAGGTCATTGGGTCATTCCTCCAAACCAGGTTTCCTCCAGGCAGCCTATGGTTGATTGACAAGACAGGCCACTACCTCTGTAGGCAGAAAAGCAGGTGGCCTGGCATGTATATCACAGAAACAGCCTGCTCCCTGGACGGGTGGGGTGGAGTGTGTGTGTGTGTAGGTGGGGGGAGGTGCTACATTGGACTGCGGGGGCCGGGAGAACTGAGATTGTGTTCCACATCTCCTCCTCAGGCCCCATAGAAGCCGGGTGAGGAAGTTTGTGCTCTTCTTTGTGCTCCATGGTAAGGGAGCGTCCTAGACCTGTTCCTGTTTCCTGACACGGCCCTTGGGGGAAGACTGGACTGCCTTTAAAAGACCAAGCCCTCAAGGGTCAGCAAATAATGCAATGTTCCTCCAGTGCTTGGGATCTGTTCTTTCTGAACCTAATTTGGTCTTTCTGAGGAAAAAAAAGAAATCACTGACTCTCCAATCCAAACAACCTTAAAGTCACTGCATACAAACTTGTGCCTCAAGAAGCCGGAAGACAGGAGACTCTGTCTTCTCCCTTCCTCTCACTGGCATACCTCCTCTTACACAGAGACATCCAGGAAGGGGGTTTTCTGCCTCTGAGGAGAGCTGCCCCCAACAACAAAGGCCAGGGGGGGGGCCCTCAGATCCCAACAGAGCCAAGTGACTCAGACCTGACCAGATTCTGGCTCTCTATTCTCATTCAGAACTGACAGGAAGTAAGGTTTCTCAGAACCCGTCCATGTTCTCTTCCCAAGAAGCCAACTGACAAAGACTTCCCAAAAGTAGCATCTCTACCCTGACACCCAGAGGCGCCGACACCGAGCCAGACAGCCTCGGCTCAGGGAAGGGGCAGCTTGGGATCTGGATGCCCAGAGCAAAGGCTAGAGAGCACCAGCAGAGATGCTTACCCAGGAGAGACTACAGACCCTCACTGTCGCTCTCTGCCTTCTAACCTGGCAGGTAATCCTGACCAAACCACCCCTGGGCTAGGGTGTCCCAGCATACACCTTCCAGGAGCCTGGAGGTCAGAGTAGAAGGGGGAGGGGTGAGCAGGAGTTCAAGAGTAAGGAGAGTTTACCACCTACCTCTCCTGGCTTGTCCGGAGTCTCCACTGGTGGGTGCCTTCCTTAGGGACACGTTGATGCTGAAAGCTAGCCTTTCTTAGGCCCTAGGCCATCCGAAGGAGCAAAATCGAGCCTGAGTAGAACCCTAGCTAGCCCCTCTTCCCCGAGTGCTGGCCTTCTACAGAGCGAAGACAGCAGCCCTACCCCAGGAGGAATCAAAATCATTCCTGGCGGCCCCTGCTCTTTGCCGCTCCCACTTGCCACTCTCCAGCCCTGTGTAACATAAACAGGGCTTTATTATCTCAAGCCCACCATGTCCTCTGAGAGTTCTGTAAATGGAACACCACACAATAACTTGTTTATTAATAACGACTTGTCCCCTCCCTCAGCCTGGCTCACTCACTCACCGCTGCGTCCCCCCCCCCATACATAATGAAGGAACTGTGTGGCCTGTGACACAAGCCAGGCTGTGCTCTTCAGGCCGAGGGGATAGATGGAGAGAGGTACCAGCCTGGACCAGGCTCCTTAAGGTGGGGGTAGCAAGGAGCAAACCCCTGCTAGAACTCAAAGACATCATGTTGTGTGAGGCAGTGTTAGAGCCAGCCCTGCTCTATACATAGCAGGTCCTACGCGAGCCCATGCCAGGGTTATCCAACACCAATCCTGTTCTATCCAGGGCAGACAAGGTTCTCCAAAGCCTCCGCCCACTGGCCCACTTCTGTGGAAAAGTCTGGGCACAGACCTCTCTCTTCCATTCAACACCCCATGACACTTCTGCTGACCGAACACCTCCAGTCCCTACAGTGGCCCTTCAGGAACAGCTTCCGACTGACTGCCACACTGTTTTTCCTTCTGATGGGCAAGTTGGGGTGGGACACGGGTTCTCCAAACCCTCCTCTGGAGAGCGGGAAGTCTAGAACATTTAAAGGTCTTAAAAATGTTTGAGCCCTCTGATCCGTGAAGTTCATTTCTGGAAGTGGATGTGAAATGAAAACTCAAGGCTGGCAAGAAAATTCAAGTCAGAGCTCAGGCGAATACAGACCTCAGAACCTGTGGGAGCAGCGTTCCAGGCCCTCTCGGACTCTGCACGGAACCTGTGCGTGCTTTGACCTATCCCCAAACGACAGACAGTTCCTGGTGTGTTTTAAACAATGGGCAAATCATTGCTCTTCTGTATTATTTAAGGAATAACGGCAAGAAAAGGTCTGCACATGTTCATACAGACAGACTTTTTTCTGAGTATTAGTTGTACTCATAATTTCAAACTCACAAACACGAAACGATATTGAGAGAGAGAGAGAGAGAGAGAGAGAGAGAGAGAGAGAGAGAGAGATTAGCTATTGGTAGGGGGAAATGACAATTACACTGTATCCACAGTTTAAAAGAAAATAGAAATTATAAATTCTGAAACCAAAGGAACCTGGCTCCAAAATCTGCTTCTGTCATTTACAGACTGACTGACTTTAGGCAAGGTACTGTGGGCCTTTGTTCCCTTATTTACGTGTTAAAGTACACGGATTCAGGAAATGAATGAGGTATATGGTGAATATTTTAAAAGATTAAACTTTTATCATCACAGGCAATGAAGCCCAATGATGAAACAGTGTACGATAATACCTTAATAAAGTAAAAAGCAAGTGGGAAAATAGAAGGATAGTCATTGGGAGTAAAAATACAGAAAATGTGCATTTTCTCCTTTATGTTTCTATCTTCTAAATTTTCTGGAAGGGATATAAATGGCCTTTGTCCACAGGAGTATGGTGGTTAGGGCACGTTGAAGATGGTGGCCTCAGCTTTGTATATGGCCTTCCCTTGGGACACAGTCATCCGAGGTGGCCTGTCTGCCCACTGCAACAGACACCAACAGGCTCAAGGGCGTTTGCCTTTGGCTCCTCCTCTAAGCCCACATCTTGTCCCAAGCCCTTCCACTCCTCTGGCCTACAGCAAACACGGCTAGTGACATTTGTGGGGAACAGGGAGTTGGAGTAAACTATATGGGGTGGGAGGGTTGGCTTAGGGATTAGAGCGGAAATGGAGTAGGTGTGGGGGTGGGGGTGGGCAGCTAAGTCTGTCCTCTGCAAAAGCAGCCCCTCTTCCAGAGCGGTGGAGTGGAGGGGCTGACGCCCATCCCGGAGTTAGCCTATGTCAAAGAGAGACAGATAGGGAGGACACTGTGTGAGCATTCAGGTGGCTGGGGAAAAGGGAGCCACAGAAGGCAGCTGCTGCACCCCTGACTCTCTACTTTCCCGATGCAGGCAGCTCAATGTTTCTGCCATATTTCGCCATTGCCCTGGCTTTTTTCCTGGCAGCCCACCAGCCATCTCTCAAAGCCTCCTGGAGGTACATCTCCTTTCCCAGCCTTGGGAGCTGACTCCCCAGAATGGAAATGGGGTTGGGGAGAACAGAAGTGGAGAGGACTGTGGACAGAGAAGAGAGCTGCCAGCCCACCTGAATGTGGGTCACATTCGCAGAGACAGCAGGCAGGCCAATTCAGAATGGCTGCAGTAACAGCTGGTGGGCCTTGGAGGAGCACTCATGGCATCCTGGCCAGGCAGCTGAGTTGTACCCAGCTTTGCACCCTCAGGGTCGCTCGCCTTCTGGCCGTAGCCCCTCCCCCTCCAGGTGACCTCATGTATCAAGTCCAACCTTTTGACTTTTTCATGTTGGGATAAATCCGAGATACCACGATTTAAAGGATGGCTGGCTTTTGTGGCCAAAGACTGCTAGGCAGAGGTGACAGGGCTAAGCAGAGCAAGCCAGAAACTCTCCATTCTTCCTGTCAGATAATAGGTAACCTCTGGGTATATACTCTGGTCCAGTTCGGAAGTCAAATGTTTTTGTAACAGAAGGCAGGGTCATGGTAGATTCTGTCCGAAGAGCTTAAGCAGAAATTGGGTAGCCCCTTCAGAGCTGTAGAGAATCTGACACTGAAGGGCAGTGGGCTACAACCACCCCTGAGGTTTTTTCCAGGACTGAAACCTAGAGTCCACAGGTTGGCAGCAGCTGTAGAGAAGTCGGGCATTGAAGTTAATGAGGTAAATGTACTATTGTGACTGTCTACTTGATAGGACCGAGAAAAGGAGCTCAAAGAAACACATCACTGGGAATGTGTGTGAGGGTGTTTACAGAGAGGGCTAAGGGGAACCCCCCGCACCTTCCCACCATCTGTGGGCCTGGATGGAATCGAAGAGAAAGGGGGAAAAGCCCTTGTAGACATCGTCTCTGCTTCCTGGCTGCTGGGAGGAAGGACATGATACTCATGGCGCCCATGAAGGGGGCAGCAATGTTGGCCTCTTGGAAGAGCTGAGTAGCTAAGCACTGGCGCAGATGTAGCCCAGTGGACAGGTCCGTCATGGCGCTGCTGGAGGAAGAGAGCAGCCCAGGTCAGAAACTGGTGTGGCAGTGTGCACCAAAGCCAAGACACAAGTATCCCGAGGCCTGGCAGCAATGCCTCCATCCAGCAGAAAGCAGTACGTGTGTCCACAAGGAACATTAATGAAGACTAAGACCTATGAAACGTTTAAGTAGCCAAGACAACCCTGAAACAGAGCAAAGTCAGAGATTTCATACTTCACCGTCTCAAAACTTAAAAAGCCATGGTGAGGAAATCAGTGTGCTCAATCGAGACAGAACAATGGAACTGAACGGAGAGGCCACAGATCAACGTATACGGTTATGGACAACGTATGTGATAAGAGCCCCGGTCTACCACTGGATCAGAGAGGAAGAGTGTCATCAACAAACGGCACTGGGACAGCCACATTGTCACTTGAAAAATAAAAATAAAGTTGAACCCTTCAGTATGCTTCAGTTATAAACAAAAATTAAGTAGAAATGGATCTGTGACCCGGATATTAGTGCCAGAACCACAGCACTCTGATGATAAAATAAAATACAGCTCCAGCGTCCTTGAGTGTGAAAAAAAATGATTCTTCAATGTGATGCAGAAGCAATGAAAGGGAGGGGCTGGATAAACGGGGCTTCATTAAAACATCTCTGCATCCATAGCTTATTACCGAAAGGCGGAAGAAAATCTACAGAATGGGAAAAAACTTCTTCTCAAATTGTATGTCTCATAAGAGTTTAATGCCCAGAATCTATAAAGACTCAACCATGAATGAAAAAGAGATGTCGAAAGATTGTCGCTAGGGAATGAAAGCACAGTGGGGCACCACCACAAGCAGAGCTATAATCAGTGAGAATAACAGTGTTGGCAAGGAGAAGGCTGGGGCTCCCCTGCACCCCTGTGAAAGCAGGAAACGATGCAGCCGCTGTAGGAAGTAGTCCTTTGGTAAACTAAACAGAGAGCACCTTCACCCCTAGATGAAGAGTCCAAAAGAAGAGAAAAAAGGAACCGGATATCTACACATGAATATTCACTCCAGTATTCATAACAGCAAAAGGCGAGTCCTACTCCACTGTCCGAGAGCAAGAGGAAAACACATCTATACATCTATATGACCCCGCCATTGTCTTGGTTAGGGTTTTACTGCTGTGAACAGACACCATGACCAAGGCAACTCTTATAAAAGAGGACATTTAATCGGGGCCGGCTTACAGGTTCAGAGGTTCAGTCCATTATCATCAAGGTGGGAACATGGCAGCATCCAGGCAGGCACGGTGCAGGAGGAGCTGAGAGTTCTACATCTTCATCTGAAGGCTGCTAGCAGAATACCGACTTGACCAGACAGCTAGGTCGAGGGTCTTAAAGCCACACCCACAGCGACACATCTACTCCAACGAGGCCACACCTCTTTTTTTTTTTTTATTATTAACTTGAGTATTTCTTATATACATTTCGAGTGTTATTCCCTTTCCCAGTTTCCGGGCAAACATCCCCCTCCCCCCTCCCCTTTCTTATCGGTGTTCCCCTCCCCACCCTCCCCCCCATTGTCCCCCTCCCCCCAACAGTCTAGTTCACTGGGGGTTCAGTCTTAGCAGGACCCAGGGCTTCCCCTTCCACTGGTGCTCTTACTAGGATATTCATTGCTACCTATGGGGTCAGAGTCCAGGGTCAGTCCATGTATAGTCTTTAGGTAGTGGCTTAGTTCCTGGAAGCTCTGGTTGGTTGGCATTGTTGTACATATGGGGTCTCGAGCCCCTTCAAGCTCTTCCAGTTCTTTCTCTGATTCCTTCAACGGGGGTCCTATTCTCAGTTCAGTGGTTTGCTGCTGGTATTCGCCTCTGTATTTGCTGTATTCTGGCTGTGTCTCTCAGGAGCGATCTACATCCGGCTCCTGTCGGTCTGCACTTCTTTGCTTCATCCATCTTGTCTAATTGGATGGCTGTATATGCATGGGCCACATGTGGGGCAGACTCTGAATGGGTGTTCCTTCAGTCTCTGTTTTAATCTTTGCTTCTCTCTTCCCTGCCAAGGGTATTCTTGTTCCCCTTTTAAAGAAGGAGTGAAGCATTCACATTTTGATCATCTGTCTTGAGTTTCATTTGTTCTAGGCATTTAGGGTAATTCAAGCATTTGGGCTAATAGCCACTTATCAGTGAGTGCATACCATGTATGTCTTTTTGTGTTTGGGTTAGCTCACTCAGGATGATATTTTCCAGTTCCAGCCATTTGCCTACGAATTTCATAAAGTCGTTGTTTTTGATAGCTGAGTAATATTCCATTGTGTAGATGTACCACATTTTCTGTATCCATTCCTCTGTTGAAGGGCATCTGGGTTCTTTCCAGCTTCTGGCTATTATAAATAAGGCTGCAATGAACATAGTGGAGCACGTGTCTTTTTTATATGTTGGGGCATCTTTTGGGTATATGCCCAAGAGAGGTATAGCTGGATCCTCAGGCAGTTCAATGTCCAATTTTCTGAGGATCCTCCAGACTGATTTCCAGAATGGTTGTACCAGTTTGCAATCCCACCAACAATGGAGGAGTGTTCCTCTTTCTCCACATCCTCGCCAGCATCTGTTGTCCCCTGAGTTTTTGATCTTAGCCATTCTCACTGGTGTGAGGTGAAATCTCAGGGTTGTTTTGATTTGCATTTCCCTTATGACTAAAGATGTTGAACATTTCTTTAGGTGTTTCTCCGCCATTCGGCATTCCTCAGCTGTGAATTCTTTGTTTAGCTCTGAGCCCCATTTTTTAATAGGGTTATTTGTTTCCCTGTGGTCTAACTTCTTGAGTTCTTTGTATATTTTGGATATAAGGCCTCTATCTGTTGTAGGATTGGTAAAGATCTTTTCCCAATCTGTTGGTTGCCGTTTTGTCCTAACCACAGTGTCCTTTGCCTTACAGAAGCTTTGCAGTTTTATGAGATCCCATTTGTCAATTCTTTTTTTTTTTTTTTGGTTCTTTTTTTTTTTTTTCGGAGCTGGGGACCGAACCCAGGACCTTGCGCTTCCTAGGTAAGCGCTCTACCACTGAGCTAAATCCCCAGCCCGTCAATTCTTGATCTTAGAGCGTAAGCCATTGGTGTTTTGTTCAGGAAATTTTTTCCAGTGCCCATGTGTTCCAGATGCTTCCCTAGTTTTTCTTCTATTAGTTTGAGTGTGTCTGCTTTGATGTGGAGGTCCTTGATCCACTTGGACTTAAGCTTTGTACAGGGTGATAAGCATGGATCGATCTGCATTCTTCTACATGTTGACCTCCAGTTGAACCAGCACCATTTGCTGAAAATGCTATCTTTTTTCCATTGGATGGTTTTGGCTCCTTTGTCAAAAATCAAGTGACCATATGTGTGTGGGTTCATTTCTGGGTCTTCAATTCTATTCCACTGGTCTATCTGTCTGTCTCTGTACCAATACCATGCAGTTTTTTATCACTATTGCTCTGTAATACTGCTTGAGTTCAGGGATAGTGATTCCCCCTGAAGTCCTTTCATTGTTGAGGATAGCTTTAGCTATCCTGGGTTTTTTGTTATTCCAGATGAATTTGCAAATTGTTCTGTCTAACTCTTTGAAGAATTGGATTGGTATTTTGATGGGGATTGCATTGAATCTGTAGATTGCTTTTGGTAAAATGGCCATTTTTACTATATTACTCCTGCCAATCCATGAGCATGGGAGATCTTTCCATCTTCTGAGGTCTTCTTCAATTTCCTTCTTCAGTGTCTTGAAGTTCTTATTGTACAGATCTTTTACTTGCTTTGTTAAAGTCACTCCGAGGTACTTTATATTATTTGGGTCTATTATGAAGGGTGTCGTTTCCCTAATTTCTTTCTCGGCACCTCTTAATAGTGCCACTCCCTGGGCCAAGCATTTGCAAACCATCACAGTCATAAACAAGAATGAAGCGGCTGGGCATGTGGCTCAGCGGGCACAGTGCTTGCCTGGGTGGATTTGATCCCCGTCATCATGAATAAGTGGAGAAAGAATGAAGTTCAAACTCATGCTAGAACATGACGAACCTTCAGAGCATTATCCTGGGGCTGGAGAGGTGGCTCAGGCGTGAAGGGCACCACTTACTCTTCCGAAGGGCCCGAGATCGATTCCCAGCACCCGCACAGCAGCTCACAACTGAGACTCCAGGGGATCCAATGTCTTCCATTCTATAGGACTCTGTGCACATGCGGAGCGCGCAGCTCATAAAATAACACACGTAGGCACAAAAATAAAACGTAAATAAATGGCTTAAAAATTAAAATCTTAAAAAAAAATTAAAATCTTTTTTTAAAAAAAAAAAAGTATGCCAACTGGAAAGACCCAGACGGGAAGGGACAAAGCCGGTGTTATTTCATGGCTATGGGTGAGCCGGAATAATTGAATCTGTGGAGATGGGAATTAGAGCCGAGCTATGAAGGGCCTGCACGGCAGGAAGCAGGTAGTGTAGCTGCTGCTTGGTGGCCCGCAGGTAGCCGGCACAGGTCTCTATCTGCAGTCCTTGGGAAGTCGACAGTCCTAACTGCTGCCCAGTGCCCAGGATCTAGAACACGCCGCTGTATTTATCATAAATCCGAAATGACTAAAATCATTTAAATGTCTCCATATCCACAATTTCAAAATAAAAGGGAAAAAAAAAAGCTGCAGCATCCTGCCCGGCTTTTGCCATCAAGCCCCAAATATATGACCCCAAAGAATCGGCTGCTGGGCAAGTGTGTTGGGAGAGGCTGCTCTCTGGGGGCAGTGTTCTTCAACCCTTGGAGTGAGTTACTGTGGTGATGAGTGGCCAGGGTGCCTGTACTTGGCTCTGAAATTCCGCTGACCTTCATCTACTTTCAGTCCTGGTTGCAAATGAGGACAGTGTCACCAGCCTCCTACGCCTCCCCCTGGGCTACTGACTAGATCACCATCTCCACCCCTGCTAGCTTCCGGCTTTGAACAAGGAGAAGACCCACTCCACCTATCTGGCCAAACATCCCTGGCCTAGTACTTGGCTCAAAGCTACTTTCCCAGAAAGCTGGCTAAAATGCTTCATTTTTAAAGGGCATCCCTGACAGTCCAGGTTACCGTAGGAAACATTTAGAATGTTCGAAATGTAACTCACCAGGTACCACCTGTGTTTCTCACCAGCCCACCTTCTTTTCTAATCGCCTACCCCTGCCACCACCCATAGAAAGCAACACAAGCAGCAGCGTTCTCTGTATGGTCCCTTCCCAGCCAGCCTCCCTAGGGATCCTTCTATCCTTATTAAGATGGGACACCTGGGGCTGGACAGAGGGCTCAGTGGTTAGGAGCCTCGACTGCTCTTCCAGAGGTCCTGAGTTCAATTCCCAGCAACCGCGTGGTGGCTCACAACCATCTATTTGAGATCTGATGCCCTCTTCTGAAGAGAGCAACAGTGTACTTGCCTACAGAAAATAAAGAGGTTAAAAAGAAAAAAGAAAAGAACTTTGGACATGAAGATGGGACACCTGTTCCGAGCCTAGGTTCCTCACTGCCTCCCTACCACACTTCCCGGCTATATTTTAGGCTTCATCCCACTTTAAACACCTGAAAGGTACATCTTTCTTTAATTTCCTAAAGGCGCACATAATTCAATATCCATTCACAGCAGCCTCTTTTTAAAACCAGCCTAGAAAGCTGCCTCTTCTTTCAAATGAATTGGAATTTATACATTTAAATGAGTGGTGTCTTCTTCAAAGAGGTCCCCTGGGAACCCATCTAAATAGCCGACAATGCACCGGCTCAATCTTAGAGCAGAATGGTTTTTTTTTTCCTCTCTCTTTCTTTTTTTCAGCTCTCTCTGTGGTAGTGCCTTCAAAGCCTTTTTAAAGGGCCCCCACGGAGGTGTGACTGCATCCCATCTGAGTACAGGAAATCTTCCTTTTCCCTTAGGTTGAAAGATGGAGCGAAGGTTGGGGGAGCTGGGGAGGGTGTGGTGCAGCTGGGGATACTGTTTGGTGTCAAAAGCAAAGAGAGAGAGAGAGAAGCCTTTGTGGCTACCGCCCTGGAAGAAGATAGAGTCTACACAGCGGCTCCCCTAAAGAAACAAATGTGCAGCTTGGGGCGGTGGTAACAACAGCAAAAAGGGTTGAAAAAGGGCCAGCTGGGCAGCTGTCGTGACACGCCCTTAAAGTGTTCAACCCCGTTACTCCTTCTTGACCAGGGATTAGGAACCAGAAACTTCTCTCAAGTGTCCCCAGTCATGAGCCCGAGGGCAGCACAGGTAGTAAATGATCTCCAAAAGCAGACATGACGGACGAGGTAATCCAGATCAGCCAGTTCTCCAATAGTTAAACACCAAATCACCACGTGACTGGACACTCTAACGCTGTGTGTGCCCCCAAAGGACGGAAAACAGTGTTCAAACAGAAACCTACACACGAAAGCATTCATAGCAGCACCTCCTACCTCAGAAGGGACACCAAGAGCCTACCGGCAGATGATCGGATAAACGTGCCTACAGCCAAGACATCAGGTACCCATGCACACTGGATCAACAGCTTAAGCCTTGCAAACCAAACATAAGGAGCGAAAGAAACCAGATGCCCAAAGTTAGGTTATGAGATGCCAGCTATGTGAAACGTCCAGAGACAGAACAAGTGGTTGCCAGAGGCTGGGAACCCAGCAAAGGAAATGACTGCTTAACTAGCAGAGGGTTTCCTCTGGGGTGCAACAAACATCCCTGGAACTAGACGCCAATTAACTGTGCACTTTTGCTTGGTCCAAGAAGGCTGGCATGGGAAAGGACCTGGGTTCCAACTCCAGCACTAGGGGGAAGAATATTTAAATGTAAATTTTATATACATAGATTTGACTACAGTGGGTTGGTCTGATACTGCTTGTATTCAAACGCTAAATTCTGTACCCCCCAAATCTGGTTGCTCCAAGATGAGCAGATCCTCACATATACCAGCTTCTGTTGTAGAACCCTTGCCCCTTACTCAAGTTATCTGTGATTGGTTAATAAAGATGCCTATAGACTATAGTTGGGCAGAAGAGGTAGACGGAGCTTCAGTTCCCAGACTTGGGGTCTGAGACAGGAACCACGAGGGAGGAGAAGAGGAGGAGTAGGGAGGAAGGTAACATGGAGTAGGCAGATCCTTGACAGCTTGGCCGTGAGGACCAGCTGTTGGAGTAGGAATGGCTCAAGAGGAACACAGCAAGTGACATCTCAGGGTTATTGACAGGGAAGCAGAGAAAATGTCGGAGAGGGTTGATATCTGCCCAGCGCTAGTGCTTTAAGGCGTATTATAAACATATAGGTGTGTGCCTTTTATTTAGGAACTCAGTGATCAAAGGTGGGGTAGAAATGCCCACATACTATTTACACCAACATTTTACCATGAGAAAGAAAGGAGAAGTGCCTGTGCTGGATTCTAGTAGGAGAGGTCTTTAAACCAGACAACGGCAGCTATGGAACCCAGTTAGTAACTCTGCCAGGCAATAGGAGTGAGGAGGCAGAAAGTACAGAGGACGCTGCCCAGCAACGATCAACCCAGCGCCCTCACTCTTTACAGTTTCAACCTATCAGGCCTTGTCGTGAACACTGATGAGGATAATGGGGCCAGAGTGGAAAAGATTCCCAGGGGAGGGGCAGGGGGCGACTAAGCAAAGTGAGAGGGGGACCTTTAGAGCAGCCGTGGATCCCACTCACCCTGAACCTGCCTCACATCGTGGCCGTCAGCTTACAAACTGCAGGCCGCAGAGGGTAAGGGAAGAGCTGGAGGACATAATACCAGTCTTCCCACAGCAGCTGGTTGTCGCCACAGCTACCCAGCCTCCCTTTCCCCGCTGTCTTCCCTTCCTATCCGGACCCCCACTGATGGTCACAGATGATCCTGGTGTGTACCTGCAGCCCAGCTATGGCCTCGTCAGAGAAGCACCGGCACACGGCCGCTGAGCCTGCTCACCAGCAAGTCCACCTCCCTGGCAGCCTCCAGCCCAGAGGTATAGCTCCCTAATCTTTATGCAGAAGGATTTACCAACACAGAGGAAAGAAAAGACCCTTAGCAGCAATTACAAGACTAATGCTGTGAAGTTCTAAATGATCATGACAGGCCCAGGTCTCTCGTTAGTTACGAAAGCCAGTGAATCCGGGGAGCAGCAAAATTCTAAAGTGAGACAATAACTTGAAATTTTCAATGGTCTCGTTTAGTGTAGCTGTTGGAGCCAAGAGGGCCCCTGGGAAATATTGAGAGAGAAGCCAAGGAAGATGCCTGCTCCTGGCCTTCTGTTCATTCATTCTGTAACCACACAGAAATCTGGGCTCCTACTGTGTGGTACCAAGATAAAGTCCTTGCCACAGCAATTACCGGGGTAGAGTGTGGGACGTGGACTTTCCAGTTAACTGCATGCTGCTAGAGTCTTCCCACCAACAGAGACCAGGGCTGGTTGCTGCAGGCAGCAATGGGAGGATGCTCCCCTCATAATGTCACTCTGAGCCAAGGGGACCTGGTACAGGGAGCAGAGCATGGCTAAAATCAGTGCAGTCAAGTTAGCCACCAGAAACGTTGGATGAAAAACACCCAGTGTTCTTGTGCTAAGGCAAGAGATCGGGGGTCAGCCAGTGAGAGGACCCCTTAGTTTTGACGTTTTAGAAACAGAAGATCATAGATCTGGTGGAGAGCGAGTTGCCACAGTCATTGAGGGCTCAAGCTCCCAGCAGTGAGCTGACATGTAATGGAGTGAGCCCAGGTGCAGGCAATCTCTACTTCACACAAAGTCTCTGAAAACACAAAAGAAATGAGAGAGAAGGAAAATGTCAACTAGAAAGCAAGGAAGGAGAGAGAGAGGGAAGTGGGAGACGGAGCTGGGTAAGGAGAGGATGCTCGGAGAGGTAACAGGCAAGCAGGCCTGTTGCCATGGCAACACCTTTCCTGCCTGGTACCCGGGAATAAATTATTGATCAGGGATAGTGGTTCTCTCCCCTTCAAAGCCAGCCCCTGGTGCCCTCTTCACTGCCATCATCATTCTCGCCCCCACTCCACTTGCTCTGAATTTGCCTTAGTGAGTCACTCCGAGACCCAACCGGAGTCCAGAGAATCACAAGGTCTTCTCCACACGCCCCAGGCTGTCCCTTGTCATCACAAAGCTTTGCTCTTCCAGCCACCTGTTACAGACGAATTATGTTGTCTTCAGACTCCTGTTGAAATGCTAACCCCGGGTAAGCGAAGAAATACGCAGTTACTATTGTGGGCTCTAGTCTAATAATAGCCTGGTATATACTGGGGTATAGACAAGCACAGAGAGAAAAGGGTGTGAAGACACAGAGAAAGTGGCTGCCCAGGACCACAGGGAGAGCTCTCGGAGGAAATCATCCCTGGGAACATCTGTATCTCATACTTTAGCTTCGAATGGGAGGAAACCAGTGTGTGCATTGAAGCCACCTGGTCTATGGTATTTGTATTGGGTGGCCCTAGAAAACCTAATTAGGAACCCCTGAAAGTCATCTAGAAGCTTTGCAGGACTGAAAACAATCTCAAGGGGTCAGAGGGCAGTGAAATGCCATGTGTTCCTGCCATGGGCTCCAAGGCAGAGGCCACAGGAAAGGCAGGGCAGCCAGCCATAAGCCTAGCCACAGCTCTGGCAGCAGATAGGCAGGGACAGACAACATAGGGGCTAGCACTGGTCCTACATCACGAACTGTGCAGTTTCTGGGGGTTCCACCCTCTAGACTGAGAAGACAGGAGACTGAAGGCAGAGTGAGACACGGGGAGAAGGGAAGCCAAGGCCCCAGGCCCCTGCTGGGTGGATGGGCTGGGACTTATTTTCAGGAAGATGGAGAACCTACTGTCCCAAGGGCAGAGATGGAGGAGGGACCTTAGCTCAAGCCAACAAGACCAGACAGTTCCACACAGTGTCAGTGTGCCTATAGAGTAGCCCAGCCACTGTGGGTTACAGGATGGCAGGGACTTCGGCATGGCCCTCAGTTGGCCAACAGTATCCCCTGAGAACCAGGAACAGGCAGGCATTACTCACACAAGCACTGTGCCTCTGTTCAGCAGCACCCTTTAGGCCACTGAAAGTGCACCAGCAAGGGACTAGAGAGGGAGACAGTGTATGAATACACTTCTGTCCAGCTATTGGCTATTGGCATCTTTATTTGCCAATCAGAAATAACTTGGGGACAGGGTCACTTGGGTCTACCTGATGACTCCAGGTCTTAAGGGCCCACATTTAGCCTTACAATAGACAGCAAGACCAGACTTCATAGGATGAGGCTGCAACACAGCAAATCTAAGTCAATTAATTGTTCACTTTAAATTCGTTAGCTTTTTTTTTGAAGAACGTACTGAGAATCGAACCAAGGGCCTCATACATGTGAGGTGAGTTTTTATCACTGCACTATAGCCACAGGGTTTTCTTTTTGAGACAGGGTCTCAAGACTGGCCTTCAGCTTATGCTGTCTATTTGGGTGTTGGAACTTCAAATCCTCCTCCTCAGCCTCCCCGTAGCTGGGATTACAGGCACGCACCAATAGGCATGGCTGAAATGGTTGGTTTTGTGGCACAAGAACTGAGCCTTGGCAAACTATTAGCTTTTAAAGTTAAGCACTGTGTAAGGGGAGATCGTTACCATCCTCTCTCTGTCTTTGCCTACACAACAGGGGGATTTTGTGCATGCATCCCTATCCTTCCTCATATAGCAGGGAGGCAGGTTGGATCTCCCCAGTTGAAAACGTTCTGAAAGCTGAACTGTGAACATCTGATGTACTCAACTGTACTCATGCTGCAGCTTAGACACCGAAAAGAACATGGTGCTAGAGTCATGTGGATGGATTTTCCTTCTATTGCTCCTTTAGTGACTGAGCATGAGTCCCAGAATCCTGGTTAAGGGCCCTCAGTCAAAGCACCTAGCAGTACTGTTAAAGAGACTGAGATGAAGGTCTCCAGGCAGGGACGGCACTAGGGGAACTAAGACGGCACTGGGAAAGCACACACTTGCTGATGCTCCATGTGCTCATAATTATGTCTTGCATGGTAGCCTCAGTACCTCAGCATCCTTGAAGGTAGTGGGTCTGAAGATCAGTTGCCTGGCTACCAGAGAAGGCTCAGCAAAGACTTCCCAGGGGAGCAAACAGCTCCTTCCTGAGCAGCAGTGTTGGAAAAGGACCTTAGCTAAATAGACTCAACTCCTTATGCCTGACAGACGAGAAGAAAGATTCCAGACCAAGTGGACTGGTGCTAGGATGAACTCTCTGCCTCTCTCGGAGATATATGACTGAGTAAGGGCTAGGCAGCCCAGAAGGACTGGAGAGGTGTTTGTTCGTGTCTACAAGGACAGGAGTGAAAGGACTCAGCAACCAGAGGGTTAATCCCAGGGTGTGCAAGGATGCCCTCCCTCCTTACACTGCAGCATCTGCTGGGAAGCCACAGGTAATTAGGACAGCTTAGAGGATTTCCTGGGTCAGGAGGTTGGAGGAGGTAGTCTAACTGGGCTCTATCAGACCAAGCTCCCAGGGCCTGAGCTGGCCCCTTCCCCGTTTTTGCTGGGTTAAATGCTAGCCCAAAATGAAGGAGCCCAGGCGGCACAAACAGAGGTAGGTGAGGCTACCTACATGCAGCCCTGCTTATAATACATCTCTTTAATAAGCCTAAGGCCAAGTAAGAGGGAAAATGAGAGAGAGGAAGGGAGGGAGGGAGGGAGGGAGGGAGGGAGGAAGAGAGAGAGAGAGCGCACATGCAGAGGTTGGTCCAGGAATTCTGTTCCTGCTGAATCTTCAAGATGAAACAGGAAACCAGGTGAGAGAGAACAGTAAAATGACAGCTGCAAAGGTTGGCCTGTTAGTTGAGGTTAGCCTGGTGGTTGAGGTTAGCCCGGTTAGGCTAGAGGGCAAGTCTTAGCTTGTGAGACAAGTCAGCTCACCCAGAATTCCCCAGAAAAAGAAAAGAAGCCATGCAGAAACCCTAAGGCTAGCTCTGTCCCCTCTCTCCTCTCCTCCTCACAATGGGTGGGAGCCAAAGAAAGGCAGCCTTCTGAGAAGCCCAGCAGAGAAACTCATTCACACCCACACCATGGGGACTCCCTTCCCCAAGTGAGGAAACCAAGGTCATCAGAGACTTCTCTCAACTTGTCACGACATAGGGAAGTCTGGCACAAACCTGACGTGAGACCAGGAACCGCGTGAACAGCTGAGCTCAGGACACACACACAGCAAAGGTCCCCCACAGACAGGATCAGAACACAATAAACCTGTTCAAGATCAGAAATCTTGCGTTTCCATTGCTTCGTGAAGACACCCCAAAAATACCCAGGAAGCCTGAGACAGGTCTAGGTATAGAGGGTTACAGAAAGAAAGCTCTAAACTTGTGGTCTAGGAGGCCACACAGCCCAAATGAGGTCTCGGTCTCTCTCCCTCCCTCCCTGTCTCTGTCTCTCTCTCCTTTCCTCCCTCTATCCCTCCCTCCCTCCCCCAGAGAGGGCAGGTGGGGAATGGATGGCTGAAATTGATGATTAACATATAAAAGTTCAGGCTAATGTGATTATGGAAACTAAAAGCTATCCTCAATTATCTGCAGGAAATGTCGGGCCCAGGTTAGCTTCCCTCAGAGCCTAAGCGTATTCCAAGCCAGCCACTTTCAAAGTGGATTCCCAAGTACATAAAAGCATTTGTTTTTGGTCTTAACTGCAGAGAAATTAGGAAGGATAATCTAGGTGCATTTAAAAAATTGCATCAAGTCATTTGTTTCTAAACCGAATGCGAGCTACAGATTATCTGGGGTGGGCTTCCTGGAGTCTGCTGCTGTCCATCTGTTACTCAGGCTGGTAGGAAGCTGCACAGGGACTGGACTTGTGGAAGAGCTTTAGATACTGGTGTTAGGGGGAACCCAGGTGTGCCCTGAAACCAAGTCCATGGGAAATTCTCAGAACAGACCAGAAGACTTTTACCTGCCCACAAACCCCAGTCCTCATTCAGAGGTCTCTGCAGCCACCCCTAAAAGTACCTGAAATTTGCTTGTTTTTAGTCTGTTGCTTTATTTTAAGACAGGAGCTAACTATGTAGCCCCAGTTATCTTGGACCTCACCGTCAGCCTGGCTGACCTCACACTCACCGGTACCTCCCTGACAGATCATTTGGATGAGGCATGTCCAGGAGTGTCAAGAGCCCCAGGGCACCACACCAATACTCCTGTGAGTCCCAGGACCAGGCTCTATGTACACCTAAGGACTAAATTTCACTAAAGAAATTGTATCTGCAGCCGGAGAGGGCTACACTTGGGTCTGAGTCTTTGGCAGCTGCCACATTAGATAATGGATCAGTCATTGTCCCAGGATCAAAGTCGACAGCATGCCCAAGATCTCAAGATCCCCAATGTTCCATCGGCTCAAGTATCCAATGTTCTAGTCGTTAGAAAGCTCTTTGCCGGCCTGGAGAGAAAGTTGCTCCCTGAGAAAGGAGTTCCCAAAGAGCATGTCCAATCTTATTCCTGACAGCAGTCCAGGGCTAACAATGTGCCCATGCCTGTCCACTGTACCCCTAGGGTTTCCAGTCCCCTCAGGACCTTAGAGCCCAGAACGGCAGAGCCAGGAGGGTCCAGAGACTTCTCTCTGATGTTTCTCACCTTTTCATCTTTGAGTCGCCCTGGAACCTGTGTCTGTTTGAGTTTTGTCTGTTAGATACTTATTTATGTGCATGCGTCTCTGTGTATGTATGTGCACATGTGTGTGCGTACCCACGGAGGCCAGAGAGGTTCCTTTGGTGCCAGAGTCACAAGCATGTGTGAGTCTCTCTGCATGGGTGCTAAGAAGCAAACTCGTCTTCATGATTGAGCAGTGAGCACTCTTAACTACGGAGCCTTCTCTCCAGCCCTGTTTGTTCTTGAGACAGGGAGGGTCTCACTCTGAAGCCCAGGCTAGACAGAGTTTCACTGTAGATTACAATTCTCCTGCTCCCCACTTCCTGAGAGCTGGTGTTACAGGCTTAACGTGACATCCTTACATTTAAAAATACAAATACGTGGATAACTTTGGTTATTTTACATTTAAAATATGTTGTTTTGGATCAGTTTGGGTTTTTTTATTCTTACAAAGTATTATTTAAATATATTTATTAATAATTATTATACCCATAAAAGCAAACTTTAACTTTTCTTCCATTTAGAACAGGCAAATGCTGTTTTTTTTTAATTTTTTTTAGATGTCCGATTACACTAGGCTCAGGGGTTGAACTACATTCTAATAGCTTTATCAGATATTAACAGATAAAAATAACCCAAAGCTTCTACCATACCCATATCCGGAAACTCACATATTTGCAGCTGGGTATGTTTTCAGACATGTTTCTGAAACTGACTGGTGCTGTGTTCACAGCACATCCTTAATAAAGATATTCACTTCCAAGAGATGAAAGTCCACTTTGGACGTAACTGTCACCTTCCAAAGTACCGGAAACAGCCTGATGCTAAGGAAGGGACTGCTGCCAAATGAGTACCGGGTAGTAACCACCGTCAAACATGTTTGTGAAAGGTTTGGTATCAGACTCCTCCTGAACTCCCTGAAGCTCCACACGGCAGGGCGCGGCAGGTAAGAAGCCCCCAGGGGTGGATGTGCCAGGGACGGCTCAGCTCTGTGCACCCCTTACACCCTCTATGCAGAGTCTCCTCAGGTGAATGAGAAGAGAGACGGCTTAGTGGCTAGGGGCAGACGAGGATCTTCAGGAACCAGCTTTGGTTCTCAGCACCACATGACACACACAACACACGTGCATGTGTGTACCTGGTACACAGACATACGTCTATGCAGGCAAAACGCTCGTACACATAAGAAAGCAAACAAACAAATAAATTTTAAGGTATTCATTGAATAAGAGCAGAAACCAAATCAAATACTGCCCCAAGCAATTTGAATGTCCCAGCGCCAGAGTCACACAGGCTGGGCAAGGAGTCTCGTTAACTACCACGTCCTTTCTTACTTCACTCAACTTTCTAGAAGAAATTGAGGCCCAAAGAGGACGGTGAGCTGGATGAAGTAACCAGCTAAGTCAGCCAGAATTAGTATTGGGTCTTCTGGCTCCAAGTTCTCTCTTCTCAAGATGTCCCTTAAGGAAAGAATGGTCCCATTCCCCATGGGGGGCAGGCAGTGAGACAGTGTCACCAGGTCAGGCAGGAAGAGTGGAGTGTCTGATGCCTATATGTATGCCCTTGGGGTGGGCACACCTCTTTTCCCATAGAAAGCCCTTGGTAAAGGTCTCCTGAGTAAATAAATGAATGTGTGAGTGAGTCTCCGGAAAGGACTCATCAGGGGCAGGATCTGGCTCCTGCCCCAGAATCTTGCCATGACTGTGCTTGTCCACTTCCCAGAGTTGAGACAGTTTCCGTTTCAGGGAAGGAGGCCCACACCTTCAGCTGCTGGCATTTCCAAGAGCAGAGGACCAGAGCATCACAGGGCTAGAGCACGGAGCTGGGAGTCAGGGGACCTGAGCTTGGTCCTCACTCTAGACCTGCAGAGTTGGTGTCACCTGGGAACTTTACACGAATGCAGTCTTGTTTTGGGCTCCAATCCTCAGAGACTGGGGTGGACAAATGTGTGCTCCCACAAGCCCCACAGGTGACCTGGATTTACATCCGTAGCTAGAGCTACGGGCCACAGAGCAGCCTGCCGAGGCATCTCTTGCACAGTTTTGACAGTGTCTGTCGCAGCCTGGACAGTGAGAGGGAGATGTCCTTGACAATAACCAGTATCAGCAGTGACAAGACACATCAGTTCTCCCAGGTACCAAGCACTCACGTTAGCACGTCTTGTAAAAGAATAAATAGTTCTGAGGAAGCCGTTATCGGCATCAGAAACAACCAGAGAGTGGGCTGCAGCATCGCGCTTGGGATGCCCACCAAAAGCCGGCCCCAAGGGCAAGCTACGGGTATGACATCAATACAGACATATGTTAGCTCTGGGTTCCAGCATTGTAAAACACAGCAAAGCGACTCACGGCTAAGAACACTGGTGTAAGCCACGCAGGCCGGAGCTGCTCCTGGCTTTGCTCAGTGTCAGCAAGTCCCTTCCTTGTGCTCACTCCCTCTGCTCCCAGGCAAAATGAAGGACTTGACCCCAAACTGTCCCCAAGCATCCAGCGAGGCTGGTCTTCCTTCTGTTGGGACTCAGCAAGAAGAAACGAATGTAGGGTAGACCTCTTGTCTGGGAAAGGTTCTTCTCACGGACTTAAATGTCATAATCATTCTGACTAAGAAGTTTTTAATCCAAGCCCCCATTGCCATTTCCTAGTTGGGCGACATTGGGGGAGAGCCTCTCAAGTCCCCGCACTTCAGTTATGTGATGTGCCACTCAAGGAGGACCGCTGACTACATATCAAAGGTGGAGTGGGGTGAGTTACCTACAGCACAGAGCACGCTGCCTAGCACAGGGGAAGCTCTGAATGCCTGCAGCTGATATCCTCCCGTCTCACCATTACTATGCGGCTGCTCTGAGGTAAAGGCCATGACCTGTCTCTAACCCTGGTGGTCAGACCGAGTCACTGTGGTCAGTATAAACCATATTGAGTTCTCTCAATCTTGGACTCACACTACTGGAGACTACACTTATCTTTTCAAGAGACTTAACACCTGCCTTTCTCTCTCTTGTACACACACACACACACACACACACACACACACACACACACACACACATACACAGAGAGAGAGAGAGACAGAGAGACAGAGAGAGACAGAGACAGAGACAGAGAGACAGAGAGAGACATAGAGACAGACAGAGAGAGACAGAGACAGAGAGACAGAGAGAGACATAGAGACAGACAGAGAGAGACAGAGAGAGAGATGGACAGAGAGAGAGAGAGATGGACAGAGAGAGACAGAGAGAGAAAGAGAGAGAGAAGCCTTTTACCAATACCACTGAAAATTCTATAGCAAGAGTTGAGCAAGTGCCAACTGCCCAGCTGTGGCTGAATATATAGCTCATAGCAGCTTCCACAGAGGCAACAATGAACAAGCTAGAGATAGCCAGTAGCCAGGAATGAGGCAAGAAAACAATGGGCTCTTCCTAGGCTTAGCTACCAAGTCCCGTGGCTGCTGAGGCCAGGCCCTGGGACCCTGCCAGCCCTGGGAGAGTACAGTGCTGGTCACATGGTGTTCTGGGACTTAGTCACTGGAAGAAGTCTGTCATTGGGTGATTGTTCTCCATCCCCCATTTAGAAACACTGGCCCTGCTTCACACTAGACAGACAGACATCCACAGGCAAAATCTGGGCTTGCCTCACCTTGCCTCACATGCTGGGTGCTCAACAGATGATCTGGGCTGTGGGTTTGGCAGCAATTACACTGTGCCTTAGTGTACCAACTTGATGTGGCCTAGGAATAAGATAGCTTTAGCTCACAGGAAATGGCTTACTGTGGGAAGTAGACTCCAAACCCACGTCCTGAAACACTCCTACGTCTGTTTGTCTTTCCTGGGTCATTTTCCACATCCTCCCTAGGCTCTGTTTAAATTCAGAAGAGCCATTCTGTCTTCCTCCCCATCTTTGACCCTGTGAGTGTGGCCAGCATGAAGGAAATGTAAGACTTGGCTTCTGTAACTTCGTTGGGAGCAGAGTCAGGGCCCCACCTTTCAAGGTTCCGCTCCAAAGGCCCCTCGGAGTCTTTCTAGAGGCCTCCGATCAAAATGTTCCCAGTGGCTGCTAGGCTGCGGGAGTTCTTGGGTGGGGCCCACTCAGTTGCATTACATTTCATTATCTTGCGGAGGGAGCCATCTGTGTGAGCATAAGCGAGAGCCGGGAAAGCTTCCCCAACTAGGGTACAAAGTTTTTACAAAGTGAGACCTCTTTGTCTCCTCTGTAATTCTCATGGTGCATACAACTGGAGACCTAGCCGAGGCTCAAGGATGTTTTGATTGCCGACCAACACCACCCTGGTGCTCCTATTAAGCTGCAGACAGGAAGCGGTGTGGGGAATCCTAACTTTCGAGTGTAAGAGGCCCCGTGGCCCTTAGGCACTTTTATCCTAACAACTCCATCCCAGGTTTACTGATGGAGGTACAGAACATTGAAGTCATTTGCCAAAGGTCACAGTGACTCGAGTCCTGGGTTAGGACCAGACAGTCTGACTCTGAAGCCCCTGCTCCTACACTGCAGGCACTCAAGCTTTTCCTACTGTGAGCTTGGAAAAACAAACCTGGGGAGAAGATCAGGGAAGAAGCAGAGAAACCATGTAGAGCCACATCGGGCCTAGAAACGCACAGAGAAAAGGCATTAAAAGCATGGGCAAGTCGGCGTATGGGAGGGTGTGAGAGTGCACATTGGATTTGCAAGAAGAAAGCACCGGGAGCCGTGGATGTATTCATCTCACACTCTAGTTTCCTGCAAGCGCATGGGGGTTAATTATCTCAGTAAAAATTTCAATAATGAAACTAGTAATAAAAGAGCCACAGTCCCAGCAAGTCTTCTCATCACCGAGGGGTCACTGACCTTCTGGTCTGTCCCAAAATACCAGCATCTGGAGACCCCAAGTGAAGCCAAACAATTGAGGACAGGCGTTCTAGGGTTTAGGAGGCCCCCCACCCCAGCTTTTCCTGGTGTCGTCTAAAAGCTCCCTCTTTGTTTCCCAAGGTTCCGGGAACACAAAAGAACCATGGGATCTGTTCAGAGATGATTGTCCCAGTCGGGATTCAGAATGAGGACAGCCCTGGTCCCAGCCCTGACCCAGTCCCATAGCAGGCCTTCCAAACCTTCCGTGGAGGGCCCAGACACAGCACTCACAGCTGTGTGATCTATCTACCGCCTTTAAGCTCAGTTCCTCCAGACCAATGTTAGGCACTTCCAGCACCCACGTGTGTGTACCCCTAAATGCCAGGGCAGCCCAACACCACACCGATGGCCTTAAGGCTTGAGGGCAACCAGATGGAAGAGAAGCAGCCCTGGGTGTCACCAGTCAAACTCGTCCCAACCCCAGAATACAGTAGGCTCAATGCTGTGTCCCACAGTACTGGGAGCAGGTGGTACAGGAACAGCGAAGACATTGGTGGCTGGAAAAGTCAGCACCTAAACCTAACCTCCACCATCAAACTGGCCTTCACGTCTTGCATGGAATGAATCGTAGGTGACCAGGCTATGGGTAACGGGGTACCCATTTGTATACCCCAGGCTTACTGGGAAATCTACTTCTGCTGTGGAAAGCTGGCCACATATAATCAGAGAGAGAGAGAGAGAGAGAGAGAGAGAGAGAGAGAGAGAGAGAGAGAGGAGAGAGTTCTAAGGAACAAAAGACTCCGGGGATACCACAGAAATGGAGCTTTAGCCAAAAAGCTACCCAAGCAGAGCCACATAACCCTCCATGCTGAAAACCACACAAAACAATTCGCACCAAAACTTCCCTAAGTCCCAGATGACATTCTACAGATCCTGACTGAGGAACCAGTATCCAGCACAGAATGTCACAGAATACCCAAGAGAAAAGCCAGCCAAATTAGAAGATAGTCAGAGAACAAATACAGCTCATCGCCTATCCGTGAAGAATGTCAGAGGGATTAAATTAGCCTGAACGTGGGACTCGCCTGATAAGGTCCCTCATTAGATAACTGTCTCAGGCATAAAGGTATAAATGGACCAGCACCTGAACGGGGTGTCCCCTCCCTCTACCAGACCATGCAAACTGGCCCTCCTGCCCCTTGTACTGACCAGCCTAGCCAAGGTAATTTCTGCTAGGATGTGTTCTGTGACATGGGCATCGGCAGGCACCCGAAGCGAGGAGGGTGGGCAACAGGAGAGCAGACATCATGGCCTCCTCTCACTACTGGAGATGGGCAACCTGTTGGCTTCTACCCAGGGTGAGGCACTGACGGCACACGGTGGAACAGCCTGATGGCGTCACATGTGGAAGCCAGGTGGACAAGGGGAAGCCCAGGGGACTGTCTCCCCTTGTCTTTATTACTCTCTTTTACTACCAGAATGAAAAAGAGAAACTAGGCAGACAAAACACATCAGACAGGTTCAGTGGTTCTGTCAAGCAGAGAGGGCTCCCTGGGGCAGCTGGTGTCCCTTCAAGAAGGTACCCCTGTCTGAGGCCTCAGTCTCAGACACTGAAGTCGCTGAGGACTTCAAAGTGGCTTGATAGTACGGCACCAGCCTTGGATGATACCCGTGCTCAGACTCTCACACTCTCAACAGAAGGCTGGACTTCCTGGGGTGCCCAGACCTCATCACTTGCAAGCGACCCTTGGCCAAGGAAGGGACCATTAGCAAGGGCAGAGCTGACAATTGTTATGAAATATAATGTGTCGAGATGGGTCCATGAGATGAGCTATGATTATGGGACATTCAAATGAGAAAGACCCAGATCCATCCCATCTCTGACACAAGTGTGCAATGCCTGGGTCTAATAGGGACACAGCATCTAGTTCAAGGGTTGTCACTCAGTAAAATGACACGCACACTTAAATGGGTCTCTAAAGTGGGCACTGGTAGTTCCATTCTTAACCCGAGAGAATTAAAGCCAGAGAGCATCAAATAGCTTGTCCTACACATTAGCCGGGATGGTCAGGTCCCTACTCAGTAGCTTTCCTGCCAGTCTACACTGGAATCATTCCCACCCACTCACAGTTCCTGGCCTTGCTCTTTCAAAGAGCTGAGTTAGCCTGCTCTAAACAACCAGCAGCAAAAACCAGAGCCACCAGTCCACATGGGCCATGGCGCTAAGTGACGGGTCTTAAGTATCACATAACCAGCTGAGAAAGGCTCTTGTGTTGACCGTGAACTCCTGTGGTCCAAGCACTAGCCACATGCTGCAGGATACAGTTTCCTGGGTCAAGGAAGAGAGAGGCAGACACAAAATAAAGAAGAAACCCAACCAGCAAAGTAAGTTGTATAATACTCTATCCTGGAAGGCCTGCATACACACCAGAGCATGGCTGGTCTAGCCTGCAGACCTTGGGAGTGATGAGGTGGGGTGAGCCTCTGAGTCAAGGTCTTGTTGATGCACAAACTCAGAAGATACATTCTTTTTCTTTTTTTTTTTTTCTTTTTTTTTCTGGAGCTGGGGACCGAACCCAGGGCCTTGTGCTTGCTAGGCAAGCGCTCTACAAGCTAAATCCCCAACCCCAGAAAATATAGTCTTACATCTTGGCAGGATTCTGTTTGGCTTACAGACCCCTCAGACCCAGTCCAGATCTGCTGCTTCTGAGTCTGTGTTCTAACAGGATTCCAGGTATGTGGAGGTCTGAGGAGCACAGTGGGGGAGCCATGAGGAGACCCCTCTCCAGCAGCCAACAGAGAATCCCTCCCCAGTTGCAGCTGAGAAATGCAGTCCACCTTCTCCTGGCCAGGCAGCCCACCCCTTAGTAACCAGAGAAGGGGTGTGGGGTAACCTTTAGGGACTATGTCTCCTCCAGCAATGCACCTGGACCTGAATCTGGGAACTCCGTGTCTTAGAACTGTGAGAATCTCAACACACCCTCTGAGGCCAAGAGGGACCTACCGGCCTGTCACCGTTTTAGCAGTGAGAAGCAAAGGGAGCTCCCCGCTTGTACACTGTCCTCCTTCCCACCGTCCCCTCTAAGCCCTCTCCAAAGCTCTCTGCATGGAAGAGGGGAGCTCAGGATAGCACTGCCTTGCTTCACCCCAGTAAGAGAGACCCAGCTCCCTGATCGCCCATAAAGACAGCACTGTGGATTCAGGCATGGAGCTGGCTGGTACCAGCTACGCTCGTGAAGGAGGGAATCCTCTGAGATGGCCAGACAGAGACACATACATCATCCACCCTCCAGCATCCTGCACTCCAGCCCCCATCCGTCTCCAGGCTAGCACGTCTGTCTTTGTTTCTATCTGTGTGTGTGTGTGTGTGTGTGTATGTGTGTGTGTGTGTCATTTCTCACACGTGCCTGCCTTTGCATTCCCATGAGACCGGGAACAACCATACCCTGCTCCTCTTTTGTCACAGCCCACAGTACCAAGCATGGTGACTTACCCCGGCAGAGGCTCAATAAATACCATTTGTATTCGCACGTTTGCTCTTTCAAGGGGTCGGAGCCCTCGCTCCAGACTAACAAAGAGCTACTCATGAGCATTTATTAAGGGTGGCTCCCAGCACACTGGGGTTCTGTAGGAGAAATATACAACCATAAGGTATCCCTTGAAAAGATGTGCACTCTGGTTTGAGAAATTGCTAGCACAGGGCAAGCCTAAGACCAGTGACCCAGGGCTATCATCAGGCAGGCACATCTTACCACAGATGAGACAGGCAGTCTGACGGCTATCAAGAAGCAAGCTTCTGCTTTAGCCTTTGACCTACCTATTGCTTGACACTGCTTTTCCTGTTCAGCCTCACCACCCCTCAAGCCATGCCTATTGCAGCCTCTGAACCGGATGAGAGTAAAGATTCCTAGAATTATTAGAATCAGAGTTCGGTCAAAGATAGACCCTTGCCTATCTAGTAGGTGCCAACAGCACTTCACCTATGTGCACTATCCCTGGGGCCAGGGCCATACACAGGACCGCACTTGCTCATTCAAAGCTCCAGAAAAATCTTGAACTGGGCCTTGGACATTTAGTCAGAATTAAGGCACCCTCCCTCTGCAGCAGAGGAGAGCAGGGTAAAGGGGTAAGCTGGCTCCCATTGTACAACAAGACAGGTTGGGGATGGGAGGACAAGGCAGCCACAAACTTCATACAGAAGCCCTCTCCAGCAGTGCCAAGCTCACCTTCATTCAAACATCCGCTTTTCTCTGTGCCCTAGGGATTATGGTATGTGGGGCCAAAAGCATGGGTAGTTGGCCTTGACCAAGGATTCTGACTGCACATGGAGCCGTAAAGTCTAGAATACTGGCTGCTACCCACGTGTGGCGACTTAAATTTGACCCAATTCAAAATTCAAGTCAACCTTTTTTTTTTTTTTAATTACACATTGTGGGGGAAATGCATGTGTCATAGCACATGTGTAGCAGTCAGAGGACATGTGGATCCCCGGAACTGAACTCAGGTCATCAGACTTGGAGGCAAGCACCTTTAACCAGTTCTCCCACCTCCAAAATTTAAATCTGGGACACACCTGTAAACCCAGATTTTAAGAGACATAAGGTGACGATTGTAAGTTCAAAGCAGGCTGGGCTACATGAGACCCCGCCTTAAAAGAAAAAAAAATTTATTCCAACCTTCAGTCGTGTGAGCCATTGTTCAAGTTCTTAGCAGCCACTCAGAACCAACAGCCACTATTTTGTGTGGTACAAATACAGGGCACTTCTAGCAGGAGTGTGAATAGAAAGTTCTGCTTTTAGCAAGCACGTGTGTATGGTCTTAGGAAACTCCTGTTTTCTCCAGGTCTGCAGGAGGGATGTCGGGTGCTCTGGAAGAAACTGAGGCAAGGCGGTACATTTTTCCAGGGGTCTCTCACACGGAGACTTTGAACTGACCCTTGCAGGCTCCCATTTGGGTGACCTTAACACACACACACACACACACACACAGTCACTCACACTCACACACGCACACACGCACACACACACAGTCATTCACACTCACACACAGTCACTCACACACACACTCACACACACACACACACACACACACACACACACACACCTGTACCCTCAGCGTGTTCTTCAAGGGACCCATCCCTTTGCTTTCCTCACAAGGATTGAGGAGTTAGATACTGTGACCAGTTGACTAATAAAAAGACTCACCCCCTGCCTTGTTCTAGTTGGTCTCACTTTCTGGATGCTTTAAGCGCGACTCTAAGCATTCTTTACTTTAAGCAAGCTTTGCTTTCACCTGGCCTCACACAGGAGGAGAAAATATGAACTTCACGTCAGCACTGCGGACAGCGACAAGCTCCTCTGGGCAGTCCAGAAAGTTTCAGCACTTCTCCCAACAGCTTTGCAGGAGGAAGTGCCCACCAGAAACCTCTAGAGGTGTATGGGGGTGTGGGTGGGTTGTGGGTGTGTGTGCATGTGTGTTTCCTGCCCAGTCCTCACACTTGACAACCTTGCTGTCTTGAAAGCAGGAGCCAGTTCAGTTAGGAAGCTTCAAAAGCCGTTCCCCACAAGGTCTCAAGGGAACCTAAAAGGCAAGTTTCATGCCGGTGGTCCTAGCTGTACATTCTGCTGCCCCAGGGTCCAGTTCATCATGATGGCCACAGCACTGCTTCCTCCCATGATTAAGACTTTTCCCTCTTTCCCTAAAAGAGCCACTGCCCAACCACTGCCTCTCAAGAGACCCAAGGCTGGAGAGATGTCTCAGAGGTTAAGAGCACTGACTGCTCTTCCAGAGGTCCTGAGTTCAATTCCCAGCAGCCACATGGTGGCTCGCAACCATCGGTAATGAGATCCGATGCCCTCTTCTGGTGTCTCTGAAGATAGCAACAATATACAAAATAAATAAATCTTGAGAGAGAGAGAGAGAGAGAGAGAGAGAGAGAGAGAGAGAGAGAGAGACCCAAGTCAGCCACACCACTCTTTAAAACTTCCCCATGGGCTGTAGTTTGCATTGATCGCCTCCCTTCTCTGATATCCCAAAGCACACCTAGTTTGCATGGTGCTTTAGGGCCCTAATTACACCACATCACCAGGGAGAGGTCAGGGCTGGATTATTCAGAGAATCCTGAGTAAATTCCCAACTCAGGTTTCAAAGGCTTCAGTTCCACTCAGTCTGTGATGGGAACTGGAAAGAGATCTGGTTTCTGCCCTTTCTTATTCCAGTGTAGGAAAACTGTTTATATCCTCAGAGGCATTTCCACCACCAACGTGAAAAGATACCCTCACACAGTGGGTTCTCCAACAACGGCCTGGAAGCAATGTCTGGAACACAGACTTCTGTCACCCAAGTGGACAAGCAGCCTGGAGCACAGTACTGACCCCACTGCTGACTGTGCAGAAGCCAGACAGACAATAACCCAAAGCCTAAAGTTTGATGCCCCAACTAAGCCAGTTGGTCTCCTAAGCCAATGCATTGCAAGAATGAGGGGGAAGCTAGCTTCAGACTTCGGCTCGACCGTCTGGTCCCTGTCAGAATGAGAGTTCTGATGCCTCCCCCTGTTTATACCCTATTCTGAGAATACTCACCTTTTCTATCTGCACACAGTGAGATACAGGGCGATCATTTTACACCTGCACAAAGGGAAGCTGCTGGGAATTTTTAATGGCACTTCCACCACAGATGAAGATCAAACTAGAAGAGGAATCCAGCTGGAAAAATTCCATCAACATAAGAGCACGCGTGCACATGCGCGCATACACACACAAACGTGTCCGAAACCTTAAAGAACTAGTAACAAAAGAGATGAGTTCTAAAACCCACTAAACTCAGTACTGGAAATTCCCATTAAATATTTGGGTTTTGGCTTTTGTTTGTTTTTTTTAATTGCTGTTGGAGTCAACTGGCTGGCATCAGTAAAAGATGGGGAATTCTCATGACTGGGGAAAGTCCTCAGAATTGGTCTGCCAGCCATTCACTCTCATCCTGGAAAAAAATCAAAAGATCTGGGGGCCAAACTTAGCATCTGGTCAGCCCATCCCAGCTGGCCTGATCTGCATCCAGCAAGGTTTGTTTAACACATGAAGCCAGAACTTTGCCATCCCAGGGGGCTTGCCTGGGATAGCCACGTTAAGTGCTCAGAGAAGCAAGGCAGGGAGACCCCACTATGGCCAGGGAAGAGGAAGAAAGAGTCCCATATTTGGGGTACTTGTTTTCTCCTAACAGCCCTAGTCAGTGAATTTTCAGTTTCCTTTCCTAAGACCCACAGCAGATACTTGATCTCAGAGGATAAAGGCCAGAGCCATAATCCATAAACGGTATAGCACGCACTGTCTGAAACTGGTGAATGTCCTTTACATCTGAGCACAGGGACAGGGTCTTAAAAGCCTCGGTGTTGCTGTAGGGAGATGGCATGCCCCTGACCCAACAGCAGAAAAAAGCCAGGCGCTGCTAAGAATGGCCACAATCTCATTTCAGGGCAGAACTAGGCAGGAAACTGAGGATGTGGTGCTGGGTGGGGCAGGTAGACCACATGGAGGGTAGTAGTCCTCCTCTTGCAGCCTTCCTCCAACTGTAGGTGCCCAGGACTTACCCTAAGACCAACAGAGACACCCTCCCTTCCAACCCCAGAGCTAATCTGGGGCTTTTATCTCGTTAACTTTGTTTATGGTGATCCTGTAAGAGGTTCTGAAGTCCTCCAAGCCCCTCTCTAATTAAATTCATTACAACAGATTGGGGCTTTCTTTCTGGGTCTCAGAAAAATTAACAACACAATTAGCATCATAATGATGAGAGAGAGAGGGATTGCCAGGGAGGGGGAGGGGCTGAGGGGGGAGGGAGGGAGGACAGGAGCAGGTGAAGGAAGAGAGGCAGCCCAGGAGGCAGCTGCTTCTCTGAGGAGGGAGCTGCAGGAGGAGAGAGGATGACCCCTCAGTGCCCCCTGAGCACTCCAGTTCTTTTCTTTTGAGAGAGTCAAGACAGCAAGAAATTAATCAATGACACAAATCCCAGAGATGAGGATTCACAGAAACCTTCCAATTTGACAAGAGAAAGAAACACAGTTAAGTCCTGTCAGTAATAGGACCAGAGGCCCAAATAATGTCTCCTTCCTGCCTCTCTCTCTCTCTCTCTCTCTCTCTCTCTCTCTCTCTCTCTCTCTCTCTCTCTCTCTGTGTGTGTGTGTGTGTGTGTGTGTGTGTGTGTGTGTGTGTGTGTGTGCCATAAGGGGTGGGGCCCAGGGAAGGGGGAAACAGACAAGGTGAGGCAGAAAACCAGAAACTGCCAAGTGTTTGCTTCTCCCTTGGATGGGTCTCCCGTGTGACTTCCAAGGCTGAGCAGTTTCTATCCTACCATGTCATCTCCCTAAAATCCCCTGATGCCCCTTCAGCCTGAGCTAACTGAGAGATCACAACTTCCTCAGAAACATGACAGTCTAAGTTTGAGCACAGTGCTGGGCACAGTGTTGCTCACGAGGTGTTTCCTGTGCCTTCCATTTCTATGTCTTTCAGGAAACAGGAGGTGCCCAACATGCACTCTGAGCCACTCTGGTGCAGCGCCCATTCCTTTCACTTCTGTACTGTTCTACCAGAGTTTGGAAGCGCAGGCTCACATGTAAAAGAGATGCACAGCTTTAGCATCAAACATGAAGGTCTAAAGTCCAGCTCTGCAAACTCACCCACTCTATGATCTTCAGCCAGCAACCACCTCTGAGGAGTCTGTTGTTATCTGTAAAACTGAGTCCTGAAAACACCTGTTTTTGCGCATTTTTATGAGGATCACGTGAGAGGGTACAGATAAAGCACACAGTAGGGCACCTAATACACAGTAAGCCTTCAACAACGTAGACTACTACACTGTGCTGCTTATGTTTCTTGGCTGACCTCAAGAGAGCGGCTCCAGAGTTCTCAAACTGGCTGGACGGTCTGGCAGATGCCCTGGATCAGCAACACTGAAAAGTGCCTACTTAAGCTCTTAGGGCAGCCATTGGCTTCCGGGCTCCCCTGATGTCCCAGAAACCAAGCCATAAGCATTCAACCTGTGCCCTGCAGCAAGGCCTAGCTAGGCCTTCTCTGGTCAGTGAATCAGTGAGTTCCCTCTGGTCAGTGCTCAAAGGCTTGCCATCAAACTCCTCTAGCCAAAGCAGGCAAACTATCTAGTCAAAGAGTTTTGCTATCACTGTAGGTTCTCCATCCACTGGGACCCCTCAGTCATGCTCCTAGAGTAGCAAGAACTCTTCGACCTTTGTTACAGCATTTCTTCCGTGACGTTTTGGGATAATTCCACTTCTTTCCAATGCATCACGCAATATCTTGCACAGGTCCTGACACAGCTCAAAGCTCAGGACACTCGATGTGTGGGAACAAGAGAGGCTACCCTCATGGATGAAAGTGTGTCTCTGCTCTGGCTCTTTTACCAGTGCATCTATGGAGGTTGGAGATAGCCTGATCAACTGCATAACTTCTAAGGATTTCCCCCTATTCCTCTTCAACCTCCTCGCAGATGGACATATGTGATGACTCCTGCCTGATTCTGACCTCCTATGTACACGTAAGACCCTCCCCATGCATGCAGCAGTGCTCACTGTGCTTCCTTGCCTTCTGAGCATGACTGTGTGCAAAACTCACTATTCCTCCAACAGACTGGGAACTCCCTGAGGACACTCACGCCTTGCCTTTGAGTGGCTCTGACATCTCAAGCCCTTACGGACCATACTTTGCCCCTAGAATACATGTTCGTGGGAGTTGGGATTAGGAATGTAGCCCCCACCTTGTCCCAGAGCTCCCTATGGATGCTTCTCCGTCAAACTGCAGGGTTCAGCTGCACACAGCACAACCAAGTTCTGGCTGCTTAGGCTGAGGAACTGATAGCACCTTGAATCTCACCTCCACCCCCAGCCTTTCCCAGGCAGCCAGCAGCGTCAAGATCAGCTCTGAGCTACCATTCCAGATGGTTGTGGGCAAGAGGGACTGGTACCAGTGGGATTTGGGATCCTGTCTGCCCAGTCTCACTCAGGCATATCTGTGTGTATCTCCCTCTTCCATTACACCAGAGCTCTGAAAAGACGAAGCTCTGTCCTTGCTTTCCCTCTCTGATCTCAGTGGCAGCATTCGCAGGGCTTAATGAGCATCTGAGGCAGGAGTAAAGATGAACCCAGTCTTGCTTTAGTTTCCCTCCTTCAGCCTCCCTCAATCAAACACAGTAAGGCCAGGACCATTCTGCCCCTTCCTTCCTGACTCCCTAAGGACTTCTGTTTCTAAGGACAGAGGGAAATGCACACAACTGTTGGATGGCTTCAGAGATTTCCACACCTCTGTCATCCAAAGCAGCCTGGGAGAGAATTATGGGGCCAGAAGTGAGGAGCAAACTGCGACAGATGCCTGGAGAAATCCTGTCCCAGAGTCGCCGCAAAAACAAGACCCTCCTGAGATCTGCCCCACCTCAAAGCCAAAACTCAGATCTCGGCCCCCACCCCTGACCCGCTCAATGTGCCATGAAAGGACCAGTGGCTGTAAGCAGAGCCTGCTCCAGTCCACAGGGAGCCACTCCTGCATCCAGCTCCACCTGAGCCAGCCAGTGAGGTAGAATTCGCAGGTCCTGCCCCTGCTCTCCGGGGAGCTGGCTCTGCTGTTGGTATGCCTGGATTTAACTCTCTGTAGCTTTTCTGCTGCCAAACAAGGGGGCAACGGGTGAGATTCGTGGCAGAAAACTGGGAAAGATGTAGGCTGTTATCAGAAGCCCCATTTAACCTGAGCCCCAATCAAGCACTTCAACGTCAGAGCCTTGATCCAATCAGCTCCCGACAACAGCTGCAGGTGATGCTTCTCTGATACCAGGAAAAGCTGGCAGACCGGAGGCCCTGATGCCAGGAGACGCTTCCCACCCTGCCCCCATAGGCGACGGGGAGGGGACAGAGAAGGGTGACAAAGCCGGCATAGCCAGTCGCCCAACAGCATGTGTCCTGGACAGACACAGTCTGAAGGCCATACAGAATTAACCACATCCCACGTCTCAGTCAGCTCTGTCCAGCCCCTCAGTGCCCAAAGCAAGAGCCTCTGGGGGGAAACAGTCAGGGCCAGACTACAGTTTGTACCTAACCTCCCCTGTTAAGTCAAGGATTTTAGAGGAGTCTCTGAGACAGGAGATTGGGAAGCCAGCCCCTATTTCACAAAAGGCAAATATAATTTCTTGGGTTTCGTCTCTTTTCTCAGTAATACCATATTCTCTCTCTCTCTCTCTCTCTCTCTCTCTCTCTCTCTCTCTCTCACACACACACACACACACACACACACACACACACACCCCTTCAGCCTAATCCAAAGACTAAGGGTAGATAATTGTCTCCTCTGAAAAACCAGCTTAGTCAAGACAAAAGGTAAAGTGAACTGGACAGGAAGGTGATCCCTCCTCCTCTCATCTGCCTCCTGCATGCAGTTCCACTTGATCCAGCATCCTTGGTCAAAGGGGAGGACTGAGCTCTGCTCCTTTCCTCTGGCTGCCCCCACAGCCTCATCTGGTAGGACCCTAGTCCCCAGGGTCTTCCTTGCTCCACCCCCCACCCCAGCAGCTTCTACAGAGGCTTACGTTCTGTGGGATCTGAACCTGCTGTGTCTCTGCCCCTATCCAAACCACACATTTCCTGTGCACCCAGGTCTCAAAGCCTGTGGCCTGCCCTTGCCTTACTGGAGATTGGATCTGGGCCCAGCAGGGCTCACCTCAGTTCCAAGGTTAGAGGAGACACACCAGGGCCCTATCAGGAAAACAGAAAGGGAAGAAGGGGAATATTGTCATCCTTTCTTCTAGAGCTAGAGGAGGTACACACACACACACACACACACACACACACACACACCATATACACACTCATACATAAAACACACATACATGCTCACACACAACACACACTCATACACAATATATACATTCATACACAACACACACTCATACACAACACACACACTCATGCACAACACACATATACACACACTCATACACAACACACACTCATACACTCACACATGCGCGTGCACACATGCACAACTCAGCCAGTAAGCGAAGGGAGGAACAAATAGCAGACCTTGGCTCAGGGAGTGAGGGGACTGTTGTGGGACCAGAGTCTCCGTGATTCAGCACTCTGACCACTCCCAGCCCTGTCGTGGGCCACACTCATGACCACTCCTGGATGCCAGAGTGCTGGCTTGAAAGCTGAGGAAGAGTTGTTGCTAAGACCCCCTACTCTCAGGCCCTCCAGCAAGGTTTCTCTGCCAGGCCTTTGCAGTCTAGGACTCAGGACAAGTCCCAGGAGCTTGAGGGCCATTCCCTTGGACCTGCCTCTTTCCCCAGCCTCATGCCTTTCCAGAGCCAATCTAGGAAGCAAATACGAACAGTTCCAAGAGAGGAGATGAGAGGAGAGAAGTGGACCACACAGAGGCCTACAAACCCGAGTATCTCTCTCTGACAGCTATGAACAGGCTCAAACATGCAGCAGAGGGCTTTAGGGGGGTTGAATCCACAACAGTCAACACCTGGCCGGCAGAGTCCTAGGCCTCTGTGGCAGAGTAGGACGATGCATGGGTGGATAGACTGAGTCGGAACCCAGTCAGCAGTCTCCCCACCACCACGAAGGGCAGGCGGGGAAGGTGATGAGCAGTAGGCCGGCTAGGAACCAAGGAGAGAAGAGAAGCTGTTCCAGGGGGAGTGTGCGGGATGAGCAAACAAGGAAGCCAATGAGAAGGGGTTGGGATGGGGTATGAAGATGGGGACCATGGAGGATAAACTGGAAAGGAGCTAATGGAGACCAGCACTACGCAGGGCCGCCGGGTGAAGAGAGAAAAAAGGGTGAGGGAGGGCAAACAGAGGGGCCACGGGAGAGGCAGTCAAACATAGGTGGAGTGGAGAACTGAAAAGTGAGGTGTGCAGAGAGGAAACACAGGGGCCGGCAGGACTCAATTGGTGAGGCTGAGACAGAGAGGAGAGAACGAGCGAGGGAGAGGGTTGGAATATGGGATGTTGCCAGCCGAATCTGAAAGGGTATTGGGGTGGAGAAGACTGAGAGCTGGAGAGGGAGGCATTGCCAGAAACCGGTGGGTTTCGAGCAGGTGGCAGTGTAGAGAGAAAAAGGCACAGGGATGTGGATGGAGGGGGATGGGACAGGTCGGGGGGTGCAGATGGACTGAATAGGGCGGAATCGAAGGGGGTGCCGCTGGTTGGGCCTCCGCGACCGGGTTCTGCTACCCTACCGGGTGCCCGCGCTCACCTTACCTCCAGGAGCTCCAGCTCCAGCCCTGGGCGCAGTCCCAGATGTCTGCTCCCGGCGCCGCCACTTCGCCCGCGTCCCCTGCAGCAGCTCTCGCCGCCAGCCGCCGCATTAGGGCAGAGACTAGCCCGTGCGCGCCCCCGGGCGGCCAGCGCGTCCCCGACGGCCTGCGTGCTCGCCCCCGAACCCCTCCCTGCGTACGAGTTGCCGGGACCAGGACCCAGAAGCACGGAAGGATGCTCAGGTGCCACAGTCCGCCCAACGCGCCTAAGGATCAAGTTGCAGAGCCAGAGGCTGGGAACCCTATTTTCTTCCTTGATTTTGGATGCTTCTTCAGGAGAGTGGCTCTCCTGAAGAACCGGGAACCAGAACTGTTGCGGGTCTGTCCTGTAAATAACCCCATTATGAGTTTTTAGGGGCAGGAATTTGTCCACAGCTTTGGAAAGTCTAGCTCAGCAATGCTTATGGCCAATCCTCCAAAAACTTCCATTGAGTTGTCCATCTGAAGCTAACAAGGAAATAAACTTGAGGAGTCTGCAGGCGGGTCTTGTTTTAAAATTGTGAGAATTGTGCTGCCCTGAGGGAGACTCAGGGCACTGTCCCAGACTTGAGTAGAAAAACCTGGAACTTGGAGACCACACATCCAAATGTTAGCCCTGTCTCTGCGACTGAGCCGGTATGGGCATGCAAAGTGGGCTGTGCCTTCGCTAAAATGCCTCCCCCTTGGTAGACCTCAGCTAATGTGCACAGGCAGAGACCTGTGCCCTTGGAAGCTTCTAATTCAGCTCCCTGCCCAAAACTACAACCCCACTAGGCAGCCCCACTCTGAGACTTCTTATATGCTCACACCCAGGTATCACTTCCACTTAGACCTGAACCCACCTGCCAGCCTCAGTATCCCCTCCCCCGCCCACCCGCACCCCACCTCTGCCTGTGGGCACAGGAAAAGAGAAGATAGAGATTCCCCTCCTTCCCCTCACATAGCCTGTGCTCAGTAAAGGCTCATCTGCCCACTGACAAAATGGCCTCTCTTCAGCTAGGGGCTTCCAACCCAATAGCTGCAGATGGGAGGCAAAGACTACCTCAGCAGGCAGGGAGGGAGGCCAGTTTTGAAAGCCTGGAAGCAAGCTTGCCCCGAGGTGTCAGAATCCTGGGCAATTTTTCTTTCAAGGTTCCTACAGATACAAAGCATCAAGTCACTCAAAACCAACTTCAGCATCACTCTGGTGTTAGTCCTGAGAATGAGACTTCACCCCACCAGAACCAGGTAATACCAAGGAGCTAGTCAACCCAACCAGAGGGGCAGGGGAATCAAGGTCTGGAAAACTCAGAAGAGGAAAGTGTGGGTGCTATTCCTGGACGCTAATAAGTCCCAGACACCTGACAGACTCTTAGAAGACTTAGAGGAAGGCTCAGGTCTGTGTGTAGGCAAGGGCTCCCTGACACCCCCTGTGATGGTTTACATATGATTGGCCCAGGGAGTGGCACTATTAGATTGGCCCAGGTGTGGCCTTGTTGAAGAAAATGTGTCACTGTGGGGTGGGCTTGTAGACCCTCCTCCTAGCTGCCTGGGGATGCTCAGTCTGTTCCTGGCTTCCTTTGGGTGAAGATGTAGAACTCAACTGCCTGGATGCTGCTATGCTGCCACCTTGATGATAATGGACTGAACCTCTGAACCTGTAGGCCAGCCCATATTAAATGTTGTCCTTTATAAAACTTACATTGGTCCTGGTGTCTTTCCACAGCAATAAGACCCTAACTAAGACACCCCCATTTACTAAAAGCATCGAGTGGTGGTCCAGGGAATAAAGAATTCTCCCTGGGGTTGGGGATTTAGCTCAGTGGTAGAGCGCTTGCCTAGGAAGCGCAAGGCCCTGGGTTCGGTCCCCAGCTCCGAAAAAAAAAAAGAAAAAAGGAAAGAAGAGAAAAAGAAAAAAAAAAAGAAAAAGAATTCTCCCATCCTAAGAAGCCAGTTCCCTGCATCTTACTGTGTGGATCCCCATAGCAGCAAGGGACAGCTGTCTTCTGTGGTGCATAGTGACTGTGGTGTCTACTCTAGAGGCACCTGCTCCAAGTGTCATCCTCACTGTATCAGGAAAAAAAAGAGCAATTGCTTTTTTATTGTTTTTGTAAAGATTTAATTATTTTATTTCACATGTGGGATTGTTTTGCCAGCATGTGCAGTGCACCAAGTGAGTACAGTACCCAAGCAGATCAAAACAGTCTCTCTCTCCCCCCTCCCCCATCTCCCCCCCCCCCTCTCTCTCTCTCTCTCTCTCTCTCTCTCTCTCTCTCTCTCGTCTACAAGCACCCCTCTTCCACAGACTTTCAAGGAGGAATAGGGATACAGGCAGCTTTGTCCATTATTGATGGAGAATTAACTTGGGACAGCCTTTGGGAAACCAATTTGGCAGGATCACTGAGACTCTAAATGCCCCTGCCATCAGTACCATTTTTAAGAATCTGGTTGGAGAGATGGCTCAGAAGTTAAAAGCTCTTCCTGCTCTTGTAGAGGACCAGAGTTCAATTTCCAGCACCTCTGTCAGGAGTCTCACAATCACCTGTAACTTCAACCCCAAGGCATCTGACACTTCTGGCATCTGTGGGCACTTGTGAGTGTGCATGCACACACATGTGTGCGCACACACACAAACACATGCGTACACAGTCACAACACACACCAACACATACACTTACACACAATTGCGCTCACACACAAACACATACACCCATATACACACATACTCATGCCACACACTCACACCACACTCTCTCTCTCTCTCTCTCTCTCTCTCTCTCTCTCTCTCTCACACACACACACACACACACACACACACACACACACACACACACTAACAGCAATTTAAAATAATACAAATAAATCTTTAGAAAGATAATCTGGCCTGCAGAAACGTGGGCACAAGCTACGGAGGTGTGCAAATGCCGAGGCCCTTCCTGTGATCATAGGAACATAGTGACTTGACCGTGATAACTCATGCAGAGGGAGGGGGAGCCCTCAACACTGATCTTGCCAAAGGACATCCAGTTATAGCATGTAGACTGTTTTCTCTTGCTGGTAGAAAATCAAAGCAAACTGGGACAAGGATAGGAACGAGAGGAAGTAATGATGGCCTGGTCCAGATTAGGAGACTAGGTCAGGGTTATAAGGGGCCCAGAGGGACCCAATCTTTGCTGAAGCCTTTCATATACCAAGTCTTTTATCACTTATGGTGTGATGGATTGTTTTACCCGCTCAGTAATGAGGGAAGAGGCCTGAATGGCTCTAGGGAGCTGCTGCAGGGGAGGGTGAGGCAGAGGATTGACCTGAAGGCCCTTGCCTTGTTTGCTCTTGGTTTCTGACCAGAGTGCCCTCCCTGCCCTTTAGACCACAGGTGTCTCCTGGGCATCTTGGACCATACAGTGTGTGCTAGCAACTGAAGCCTGAAGGAGTCCAGCTCTGCCTTCCAAAGGCCAGCATCATCACCATACTCCCCGCTCCTGGCAACAAAACAAAGTGAGAGAGTCCCACAAGGACTCTGACAGCCCAGCTGCTAAGGCCCCGGCACCCAACACAGTGTCCCGGGACAAGCCAGAGCTGTCCCAGCTTCCACTGAGACAGGATGGCTGGATGTTGCTCTGGGCCCCACCACTGCTAAGGGCAGCCATGTTGCTTAGCTCATGAGTCACTTGCCAAGCATATGCCTCAGGCTTTCAGAGGCAGAGTCTTCTCCGAGAGTGTGGAGTAGGTGAAATATCATTCCTGCTGGGGCCAGGCAGTGAAGGGAGGCGGTGAGGTGGGAGGAAAGGGAAAGAAAGGGGAGGGTAATGGAGGGAAGGGAGGAGAGTGGAAGAGAAGGCAGTGAACATGAGAAACTCAGAACTGCCTTCCCTGCCCTGCTCTGGCCTATGCCCCTGTTTCTAGGGCAACAACACACTGTGAGGAACTGCCCTGCATCTCTGAGTGGGCATAGCTGCACTGTGAGAGACCGTCCTCACAGCTGTCCAGCATAAGGGCTTGGAATGTGACAGAGTTTGCGTGCACACCTCTGTTGGCAGCAGCCTCCGGTGAAGAACCCAGCAGGAGAAGCCTGGCTGTGTACTCTCTAAATACATAAAGCATGGCTTTCTGGAGGCCTCGGAGCATAGATATCTCAGCAGCTTGTCTCACAGATCTGACTCTGGACAGAGGCTGAGCAAGGTCTCTTGTTAGCTGAGAAACCCAGCACCAACCCCTATTGAAGGAGCTATTCCTCTGCCACCCATGAGGCTCACTTGTAAACCTCGAACTGAGGCTAGGAAGGCTAAACGAGGAGGACAGCATGTTTGAGATCAGCCTGGGTTCCAAAGCAGGGTTCTGGCTCAAAGGACAGAGGGAGGCTCTCCTGCTCAAGCCGTCTGGCCTTTGGCCATGGTAGCAGACTTTACACTGCCAACCACAAAGATAGCGATTGCGTCAAAAGCAAGTGGTTACAGAACAGCAGAGCTTCTGGGATCTCTTGCCTGCTTTATCTTTATGGCATCACCCTAATTTAAGACACAGCCGGAGCATCTCCTAGTGAAAGTCTCTTACCTTGCCAGCCCCACCCTCTTCTGTGCTGCAGCAAAAGGGAAGACAGTACCCTCTTCCTGGCATTTAGCATGCCGGGTGTCTCGACTATGAGTGTCCAGGAGTGGAGGACTGTGTTCCGGTCTGTATCTGCAGGGCTGAGCTCAGCACACCGGTTACAGTGGACGCTCCATTGGCGCTGCTGGGTCATGCATGGAACCGTGAATGAGATCAAAACTGTTACAGTAATGGTGACCAGAGCTTAAATGCACACTAAGTAAAAACAAAACAAAACAAAAAGAAACAATCCAGCCAAACCAAAACAAACAAAAACAAAAACAAAACCTCACCAAACCAACCAAACAAAAACCCTCAGCCCTACATCCATAGTGGCCATACCTACCTTAAGTGCACAAAAGCCATATATAACTATTGGTTATTACATTGGACAACCCAGACTGAAGAACAACACAGAAAGCATTGGACTACTTCATGACAAGCATTCCTGGGAGTTTTACTGTGCCAACCTGCACAGCTGTTCACGGAGGATCTGATGACAGGTCTTGTGGCTGGTGACAGGATAGCTCTAAGTCAAACCACCAGTAGTCTAAGATAGATATCTAAAGCCATATCATTTAAGTATGTCCCCCAGTGAATGAATTACAAATGAAGTAAAGGGTTTTTCTTAAAGGTGTGTCGGCCTGTGTGGGGGGTGGGGGGGTGGGGGGGTGGGAGGTGTGTGTGCTCTCACGTGAGTGACAGCTCAGAATTCAGAAGACAGTGTTAGATGCTATGATGGTTTGTATAGCTTGGTCCAGGGAGTGGCACTGTTGGGAGGTGTGACCTTGTGGGCATGGCCTTTAATACCCTTGACCTAGCTGCCTGGGAGTCAGTATTCTGCTAGCAGCCTTCAGATGAAGTTGTAGATCTCTCAGCTCGTCCTGTATCAGGTCTGCCTGGGTGCTGCCATAGTCCGGCCTTGATGATAATGAACTGAACATCTGAACCTGTAAGCCAGCTTCAATTAAATGTTGTTCTTATAAGAGTTGCCTTGGTCATGGTGTCTGTTCACAGCATAAAACCATAACTAAGACAGCTGCCCTGGAGCTGAAGGTACAGGAAGCTATGCTGTGCTGGGGACTGAACTTGGGTCCCTTGCGAGAGCAGCATGTGCTCCTGACCTCTGAGCTGTCTCTCCAGTTGATGATTGGGTATCGTGAACTAGATAAAACACGAAGCAGAGGCAGGAAATAGAGATTTGACTCTTCTCATCTCTGTGACCATTTCACTGGCATGTGAGATGCTCATTGCTTTCCTGGGGTTATTTCCTCAAGAAATAAATACTGTAGACAGAAGCTTGGGACAGAAACACAGGCAAATAAAGTGTCTGTATCCACGGAACAGCATTCAGGGACACATGGGCACAGCAGCTGGTGATATTCCAGAAAGTGAACTTTATGAGGCCCTTCCCTATGGCCTTCCAGGAACCATGGGAGTGTGGTGTGTGACCATCACAGAACTTCGGCCTCCTCAGGTGTCATGCCAGCGCCACCAGGATTATGAAGAACTTGTTGGATGGAACCTTGGTCTCAGGGCCCCATGTCCTCTTCTGTAGCTGTGATTCCCCTCAATGGTCAATGTCCCTTCTGCCCTGTACCAGACACCACATGCTAGGGGGAAGGAGAGAACTCTTTCTTTCACTTTATGGTGCTAGCCCTAGTCCATTCTGCTAATGCCCTATCCACTCCCACACCATTCCTGCCGGTTGCTGGTATTGGAAGAGCCAGTCCTAGAGTAAGAGTCACAGCTTAGTCAACCTGCTAGCCAGGTTGTTTAGTGATTAGTGCTGATTTAGCAGCACAGAACCCCTGGGGCTGGGGGTGACAGGAGAAGGCACCTGCTTTAAATCCTGAATTTCAGGTGTGTAAGCTGAGCATCTGAGCTCGGTGGCCTGAGCAGGTGGGTGGCCTCTCCTTACCCCACGGACCCCAGAGCAGCTCCATCCTGCAGGTGAGATGGTGTGTGCTTCTAGAATGTGTCAATTCTTCACAACTGCAAGCTGTTTGCTCGGGCTTCTCTTTAAGGGACCTCCAAGATGTAATTAGCAGCAAAGAATTCTCTATTAAATAACATGGCTTTGTAAATAACATATTCTTCGTCAGTCCCAGAAGTCTAGAGCTGGGAAAAGTCATTGGCTTGCTAAGCAACAGAGACTTGGACCAAGGTCTCATCTTAGCTCGGACTGAGCTAAGCTGGGCCCCATCCTTTCAGGCAAGAGAGCATTTTTAATGAGTTGATGAACAGTCACCAGCTAAGGAGAATACAAAAAGCTTCTGAGCCATTTTTTCATGGGAGTATCAAGTACCATGAGCAGGTGGGAGCTCCCTGCAGAAGGTGAGGGTGTAAGGAGGGGAAGGAACGAACCCCAGATAGTGTTTCCTCTGGGCCTCACAATGACCAGATTTAAAACTCCAAGAACTTCTCACCTGCACCCCCTGGGCTCTGTGTGTGTGTGTGTGTGTGTGTGTGTGTGTGTATGTGTGTGTGCACATGTTTTGTGTGTGTGTATGTATGTGTGTGCACATGTTTTGTGTGTGTATGTATGTTTGTGTGCACGTTTTGTGTGTGTGTATGTGTGTGTGCACATGTTTTGTGTGTGTGTGTGCACGTTTTGTGTGTATGTATGTGTGTGTGCACATGTTTTGTGTGTGTGTGCACGTGCATGTGTGTATGTATGTGTGTGTGCGCATGTTTTGTGTGTGTGTGTGTGTGTGTGTGTGTGCGTGCAAAGAAGTCCTGTTTTCTATGTTGTCTTCCCATTTCTGTGGTGTAAAATTTCCCACAGAGGTCAGTTTCAAAGTCCTACCATATGTCACTCTATGTCGAGTGGGGAGATCTGTGTCACACTGATGCTTTCCATTTCTACCTGTCAGGTTCCAGGAACAGAAAGAACCTTGAGATCAGAGCCAGGGGCAAATGTAAAGTGACTAGAAAGTAGTGAGCTAAACCGTTTTGAAGTTGGGGGCCTTTGTGCATGCTAGGCAAATGTCCAGCAGCTGAGCTACACCCCAGCATCACTACTGTTTAATTTGCATTTGCTCAATTGTGAGGTTCTGCATTTTAATTCCTAGTAAGGGCTCTGTTTCTGAAGCCCCTCAAGGCTCCTGGTGTCGGTGGCTGGCTCGGTCAGCTGGTTTGAGCTAGCTCCCACACACGCTTGCCCTGCAGCCACTCATTCACACACGTGTCCCTGTGAATGTCATTTCCAGTTTAGAATGTCTGTGTCAGGGCTTCCAGAACTCATTCAGTGTGGCAGGGGCTTCTTTAGGAAAATGAGGGACAGAAACATCAAACAGGTTTGGCGACCCACACCTACCCACATAATGGCTGTCCTGTCACCTTCCAGAAGCTGTCCTTTCTAGAACGGGTCCTAAATGCCAGCATCAGCATCTCCTCCCGATGCCGGTGACAGCACAGAGTCCCTGGAAGCCAGCCCAGGCCCTTCCTTTACCACTGTCCTGTGCAGCCTGCTGACTCAGTGGCCCTGGGTCTGGATGGTAGCTTCCTCTCCAACCCACCTCTCATGCTTCCTTTCCTAGAACATGCTCTCCCTGCTTCTTAAAGAAGGGAGAGGACAGCCCCAAGGCTGACTTGCCTGTGTCTAGCAACAGAAAAGGCAATGGAAGCCTGGGGCCAAACGAGGTTAGAGCAGGCCTTTGCTGCTAGCAAAGGTTTGGGTGATGGGAGAGGATGGATGGAACAGATTCTGGGTGGGGCTGTGTGCAGGCCCAGGCTTTCCCACTGTGTGCTGTCAAAACAGGACATGTGTCTATGGGTCATCATAGTCACTGGGGACAGGAGTGAGATAGAAGAGAGGTTTATAATCTGATTAGTGAGTAATTACATTTTTTTATACTAAAATAAAAGCAGCTAGCGGGGCATGGAGCAGCTAGCTCCCAGCACTGGTCTGCAGAGTGAGTTCCAGGACAAACAGAGCTACACAGAGAAACTCTGTCTCATGGAAACAAACAAAAACAAACAACAACAACAACAAATGGCTAATAGGTCGGACTTACTGTGTGCCTGTCTCTGGTTCTGGAACTGGATGCATGGGAAACACATTGAGTCACTAGGACCTTCCATAATGAAAACACACGAACAGAAGACGGAACAGAAGCTTTGCCCATAGACAGTCGGCAAGCTGAGAAGCAGGATTGAAACCTCTTTGGTCGGGTTCTAGTGTCTCGTCTTCAACCACAAACAGTATGCCCTCAAGCACGTGCAGGCTGCGGTAGAGAACGGTGTGTGCTTTGAGGATTTGGACAATTGCTTCTTTTCCTGGGCTACGTGGCAGTGGTGGGGAAGGGACCCTGGGGTAGTTAGTAAATGGCTTTTCTGTCCCTCCACATAGGGGGCAAATTGAAGGAGTGAGGGTACCTTGGACTAGAGAGATGAAGTCTCACGTGGGTCTTAGGAACTGTGGGAGGGATCTGTCTTTCCACACCTGGGCCTGGCAAACCCTCTACCATGTCACTGGCATTCAGGGGTCACCCAAGGAATAGACAAGGGGCTGGGAGTGGCCAGGGAGAAAGGTCACAGTGAAAGTGTAAGCAATGGCCCTGGTGAACTTGCTTCGATGAGAAGAGAGAGGGGCTGGGGTGAGAGCGGGCAGGAGAGCATTTTTCTGCGATCTGGCCAACGGAACCAGGGCAGGGTGCTCGTTCACTCGCTGTCTCCTGCCCTACATCCTGCCTTTGAAAGTTTCTGGAGGTTATTTTCGTTTGCCAGTAATAAAAGGAAATCTCTTCTAAGGAAAGTGGAGCTGCAGGAATGGCCCAAGCTCCTCTCACCCAAAGCTATTCAGGACAGCTGTGCCCTTTCTAGGCGTCCTTGCCTGCAGCTGGCAGACCACCTCCAGGTTGTGAGGCATTTGATAAGCCCTTCAGAAGCTATGGAGTAGGCAGTGTGTGGCTTACTGCTTCCATTTTATACGGAGGGGACTGATACCTGGGGCCGAGGTGGGGCTCGCTAGAGCCTCGAAGTCCCTGAGCCGTGTCTCCGTGGGGTGGGTTTAGAGTGAATGTTTACCTGGGGTCTCATGAAATCATTGCTGAGTAACTCTTATGACCAAGTCACAGTTTTTGGAACCATAAATGGTTATGGGGTGGTGGATGGTGGGCACAGGTTATCACATTTTGATTTCTGTGACAATTAAAAAAAAAAAAAAGACAAAATCAAAGCAGGGGAGAAAGGAAGGGCTTGTTTCAGTTTACCGTTCCAGGCTCCAGTCCAACATAGCAGGGATGTCAAGGCGACAGAAACTTAAAATACCTACACACTTCAGATCCACAGTCAACGGCAGGAAGAAGCAAATACATGCATGCATGCTTGCTTACTCAGTTTCTCCATTTCTTATGCAGTTCAGGAACCCCTGCCTAGGGAATGTCACACCCACACTGGGCTGGGTCTCCCCACATGTATTACCCTTACTAAGGCAATTCCTAATCCATATTCCCATAGGCCAACTCAATGTAGACAATCCCTAGCTGAGACTCCCTTCCCAGGTTACTCTAGGCTATGCCAAGTTAACGATTAAAACTAACCATCACACAAATGGAACTGGGGTACCCCGATTGGATGACAAGTTCCATCAGCTGTGCTGACCCAAGAATGGGGACAAGCAGAGACTGGAAGCCCCGGCACACTGATCTGTATCGGCTGCTTATAAATGTGCTTACACTGGTAGCCTCCAGCCTGGGAGAAACAGATGTGCGCTCCAGCTGTCCTCTCTCAGTGAGGACAATGTGGCTGTGTTTAGCTTCGAGTCATGACATATAGCCATGCACAGAGAACACTGCCAGCCACAGAGGCTCCCCCAAGCCTTGGGGTCAGGGTTTTCTACTGGGGGCAAAATGCGTAGGCATGGCTGACTGCCCAAACAACTGACCTTGGACTCCAGTCCCTCCAAAGGGCCATTTGAAATCATCAGATGCCACCATCAAGGGCCCACCTTGCTAGAATGTCAGAATACACGGTGTGGTCCAAAACCTTGAGGTAAATAAGGGTGCTCTTATGAGGCTGAATGTTGCAAGGGTTTGGAGGTCATCTCCTGGCAAGACTTAATCCTGTCTTTAGGGAGATTAATCCATAGGCTTCGTAAGGAACAACCTAGTCACCGGGGCATTCTAGACTGAAGAAATTCAGAGTTTCTTTTCCTCGTGGCCCTTTGCTTTGTAGGTCTAGGCTCTGCTATTGAGAGATCTATTGTAAAATCCAGTCCATGTCTAGTCCCCAGAGCCTGTAGGCCTCAGGAAGGATGGAGGATGCCCAAGTGCATAGCATGTCTCTCTATGGACCCTTGTTATGGGACGGGCAGCCCCATTTCTTTCTTTTTTTTTTTTTCTGGAGCTGGAGACCGAACCCAGGGCCTTGAGCTTGCTAGGCAAGCGCTCTACCACTGAGCCAAACCCCCAACCCCCAGCCCCATTTCTGAGTGCTGAGCCCTGCTTTAATATCAGGCAGGAACTGGTTTCTCTGCCTTGTCCTCAGGCTCGCTCTTCTCTGGGAGTCTCTGGCATCAACACCTTACTTGCTGTTGCCGGCTGTCTCTGGGACAGTGGGGTTCGAGCCTTGTTGACTGTCTCTTGGTTGCTGTCTCTGGGACAGTGGGGTTCGAGCCTTGTTGACTGTCTCTTGGTTGCTGTCTCTGGGACAGTGGGGTTCGAGCCTTGTTGACTGTCTCTTGGTTGCTGTCTCTGGGACAGTGGGGTTCGAGCCTTGTTGACTGTCTCTTGGTTTGGACTCTGCAGATCCCCTGGACTTCTCATTCCTACACTGATTGCCCTTGGCTGCTGCAAGTGTTGCTCCCTCTGACCTACCCAGCACCTGCAGAGAAGCTCTGTTACCCCCTTCGGTCATCACTGTCAAAGTCAGTCATGCCATAGCCTAGGCTACGTCATCGTGCTATGGGGAGGCGACCAGCCAGGTTTTATCCAGTGCTCTGCAACAGCGAAAGTTCAAAGCTCTACACTTCCAGGGACCCACAAAGAAATGCCGTAGTAGAGCGTTGTATCTCGGTGGTCAATCGGGTGCTTTATAAAGGGCTCTGCTCATAGCGAAGCTCTGAGCCTCGAGCTTCCCAATTTCTTCCTGGGGCTGGAGGGACTCAAGGAAATGTGGGCGCCAATCCTTAAGAGCAACCTTTGGGTCAGGTACGTCTGCAGTGAGGTGTGTGAATCTTCACAGGGAGGCCGAGATCCTCTCCCACTCTCTCCTCAGCCTCGCTCAGCTCAGCCTTCACCACTTACAAGGTACACAGAGTGTTCAGTTTCTGAGTACATGAAATATTTCCAAGTATTACTTACCTGCATCTCAATGTGTGTCTCGTTCACTTATTTACTCCTAATGATCTCCCCAATCCATGGCGTATGCTGCCTTAGTGCGTGACCTGCCTTGGGCTGCAATCCTTGCCCCTTGGTTCATCCATGTCATAGTTAGTGTGCTGGTTTGAGTGAGAATGACCCCCGTAGGCTCATATATTTGAATGTTTGGTCATTAGGAAGTGGCACTACTTGAGAAGGATTAGGAGGTGTGACCGTGGCGTAGGCGTGGCCTTGTTGGAGAAAGTATGTCACTGGGGGAAAGGTTTGGGGGTTTCAAAAGCCCAGTCTCTCTCTCCCTTTTGCCTGAGAGCCAGATGTGAATTCTGGACTGTACGCCAGCCCTAATTGCATGGTTTTTTTTCCTTCTTTTTAATAAGACTTGCTGTGGTCATGTTGTCTCTTCACAGCAATAGAACAGTGCTTAGAGCAGTTGGCCATCATAAACAACTTTCCCCTCAAATATCCGGAAGGATGTGAGCACTTTCTTCCACCCCTCTAATCCAGTTTTCTTCTCTGAGGAGCACACAGAACCCAAAGCAGGTGGTTGACACAGAAGTCACTGTGGAAGCATGTGGGTGCACAGGACAGCCTGTGGGGAAGAGAACTGAGTGAACACAAGGCAGAGTCATGACATCAGTTTATCAGTTCTGGGCGTGTGGCTGTCGTCCTGCCAACCAAATCCTCAGCTTTAGAAAAGGGAAGCTCTCCAACCTGCTGACCATCAAATCACCAGGGAGCTTTTAAAAATACAGATTCTGGTGTGGAAAGGCTGACACAGTCCAGAAACCCTGTACCTTTTAAAAGTCCTCACTCTAGCAATAAACCATGGACAAGAGAGGAGGAGACAGAGCTCGAGAGGAGAAACATTTCTGCACAGCTCTGCACAGTAAGGGTCTGGTGCTGACGCCAGTGGATCGAGATGCACACAGAATGATCTAAACCAGTGGTTCTCAGTCTGTGGGTCTGAACCCCCTTTGGGTATCACATATCAGATATTCTGCATGTCAGATATTTATGTTCCAGTTCACAACAGTAGCGAAACTACAGCTGCGAAGTAGCAATGAAATGATTTTATGGTCGGGGGTTGCCATAGAAAGAAGAGCTATATTAAAGTGTTGAAGTGTTCCAGTATTAGAAAGGTTGAGAACCATTGGTTTTGACTAAAAACAACTGCTCAGAAATTAGAGAGCTCAGTTGGGGATTTAGCTCAGTGGTAGAGCACTTGCCTAGCAAGCGCAAGGCCCTGGGTTCAGTCCCCAGCTCCGGAAAAAAAAAAAAAAAAGAAAAAAGAAATGTAAATAAGAAATAGCCAAGTTAATACAGATGGAGGAAAAAACTTATATATTAAAAAAAAGAAATTAGAGAGCTCACCAGGAAACTAAATTCACGCACTAGGACGCACTAGGATGTAGCTCAGTGGTGGAGCGTGTGTGTTGCATGTGGCAGGCCTTGGGTTTGATTCCTAGTACTGTCATCCGCTTAAAAGCTAGGTCACTCTAAGGAAGGAAAAGGGGGCGGAGAGATAGACACGAGACACACAGAGGACAAAATGTAATATAGCAGGTGGAACTCCAATTAGCTCAATAAAACATTAAGTGTAAGTAGATTAAATTCTCCAAAGACAAAGATTGTCAGGCTGGACAGTGACAGCTGAAGAGGTCAACACCTATTTGTGTGTGTGTGTGTGTGTGAGAGAGAGAGAGAGAGAGAGAGAGAGAGAGAGAGAGAGAGAGAGAGAGAGAGGAGGGAGAGAGAGGGAGGGAGAGAGAGGGAGAAAGAGTGAGAGAATTAGAGAAAGAATCAGAGAAAATGATGCAGACACAAGCAGCTTCAACAACACTACACACCGAGAGGACCTGAGAGATCTGTATGAAATCCTTTCTTTCGCTAGAACACATTTTCTCCTCCAGTGATCATGGAGCAGGAAACCAGGACCACTCTACGCTAAGCCAGGAAACAAGCCTCAACTGCACTCCTGGGCATTTATGTCAGAAAGCGTAAACTTACGTTTAAACAAAAACCTGCCCACAAGCATTCCAGCAGCTGTGGTGGTTCGTATGAAAATGGCCCCCATGGACTCACAGGGAGTGGCATCCTTGGAGGTGTGGCCTTGTTAGAGTAGCTGTGACGCTTGAATCAAGCCCAGTTTCTCATTCTCTTCCTGTTGTCTGTGGATCCAAATGTAGAACTCTCAGCTCCTTCTCCAGCACCATACATGCCTGCGTGCCACCATGCTTCCTGCCATGACGATAATGGACTGAACCTCTGAACTGTAACCAGCCCCAATTAAACGTTGTCCTTTATAAGAGTCGCCGTGGTCATGGTGTCTCTTCACAGCCATAGAACCCTAAGATGACAACTTTGCCTGTCATAGCCAGAAGATTAACACAAGGCATCCTTTCATAGGACAGTGCTTACAAAAACCACATTTTATAAATATTATTTTGAAACACCTGAAAATGTCGCCACCCAGACACCACTCTGGCTCCTACTCTGGCGAGCATCCCGCTAACAACTCACGCTCATCTACGCACAGATAAGTGTGTACTTCCAGAGTTTTCTTTCTTCTCCCCCAAATGATTCTCAGAGGAGTGCATGCAGCCAAGACTCCTGGTGATTCTGGATGACTCTCTTCTTTAGGGAAGCTGATGGCGTCCACTCCAGTACCAGGAAGTGGGTACTTCAGAGAGGGTCTTATCACCTGTTCTTCTGTAAGATTTTCACACTCTACATTTTTTGGAAATTAAATTTGAAAATTAAAACTAACTCCATTTTGATGTTATTTATATTTTCCCCACTAAAAATACACAATTCGGGGGCTGGAAAGGTGGCTCAACAGGTAAGAGTCTATTAGATGCCCTGCCAGAGGAGCTGGGTTTAATTCCCAGCACCCATCTATAAAAGCTCACAATTATTGGTAACTCCAGTTCCAACACCTTCTTCTGGTCTCTGTGGGCATGAGGCACACACGTGGTCTACAAACATACATGCAGGCAAAACATCCATGTGCATAAAAAAAATTAGAAATACAAGAAGTCGTGGTGGCCATCTTCCTATGTCTAATATTTAGTGCCTTATATTAAATTCCTATCAATAGAATGTCTAGGTTGGTGGACTTGATTGTTTAAATTATTTTGTTTTGTTTTATATGTTTTGAGACAGGGTCGTGGATACCCCAGGCCTACTTCAAACTTGCTCTAGCTGAAGGTGACCGTGAGCTTTTGACCCCTGCCTCCGACTCCTTAGTTGCTGAGAGCAGAGGTGAGCGCCACCTGCCCACCTCATTCAGCGCTGGAGGCGGGATTCAGATTCCTAGCAAGCTCTATACCGGCGAGCTACCTCCCCAGACACACTCAACTTAAAACTTTATTTTTTTTAGATGACAAGGTACCCTCTGGGAAAATCATGGTGGCTGTATCTTTCCACTACTGTTCACCTAGTGCGTTAGAGTTTAGCTTCATTGCTGTGAAGAGACACCATAACCAAGGCAATTCTTATAAAGTATAACAATGAATTTGGCCTGGCTTACAGGTTCAGAGGTTTAGTCCATCACCATCGGGGTGGGAAGCATGGCAGGGTCTAGGTAGAGATGGTGTTGGGAAGGCGCTGAGAATGCCACACCTTGATCCACAGGAAACAAGAGGAGACTGTGACCCCCACTGGGCATAGCTTGGGGATATGTAAGACCCCAAAGCCTGTCTCCACGGTGACACACTTCCTCCAACAAAGCCACACATTCTGATAGTGTCACTCCCTGTGGGCTAACTCTCTAAACACCGAGCCCATGGGAGCCATACCTATTCAAACCTCCACGCCTAGTAACACCGTACCAGGAATAACTGGGTTTTAAAGAATCAGCTAAAACTCAAACTTTAGAAGTAATTTCCAGAGTCACTAGGATGGCTCAGGGGATACTTGCTTAACAGACCTGATAATCTGAGCTTGAACCTCAGAGCCCACGTTAGAAAGAAAGGACACAGGGTGGGGAAGGGGCGGGGGGGAGGGGGGAGAAAGAACACTCTCAAAAGTGGTCTTCTAGTCACGTGTGAACAAAAGATGGAGCCCAGGGTTGCCTAGTGAAGGTTGTGGTAGATTCGGGCGCGGGAGGACCTGGGCAAGCACCGGCAGCTGGGGAGGCGGCCATAAGCTGCCGTCATTCTGCTGAGTGGTCCAAGATGTAAAGTCATAAACCAAGTACTAACAAAGATGATTTAATATTTAATATCATATCCAGAAAAATTAAGCAACTTCCAGAATCAGACAGGAATCTGCTTGAATATGGATCAGTATATATTGGACTTAATGCTGCTTTTGGGGGCCTAATAGCAAACAGTCTATTTCGGCGAATTTTGAACGTGACACAGCTCGAGTAGCTTCTAGCTTGCCAGTGGCTGTGATCCCATTTTTGACTGCAAACCTGTCCTACCATAGTTTTGTAAATTTACCTTTGAGTACAGGTAATTTGAACTGTGAAACCTGTACGACAACATGGGGTGCACTAGTTGGTTTTGTTCTGGGTACATCCTTTTGGCTGTACCCGTGAATGGGGGCCTTGCTACCAGGTATGAATCAAGCCCTCTACCACAGAGGGGAAACATCTTCAATTACTGGATTACTATTTCTAAGCCTGTCTTTAGAAAAATGTTATTTCCTCCTTTACTTCAGACTGCCTTTGCAGCATATCTTGGGTCTAGACAATATAAACTCCTCATAAAGGCTCTTCAGTTACCTGAACCTGACTTAGAAATTCATTGATTTGAAGCAAATGTGTACAAAAATAAAATGTTGAAAATAAAAAAAAAGTGGTCTTCTGATATTTACATGCATGCTGTGACATGTATATACCTGGACCTGTTCTCTCTCTCTCTCTCTCTCTCTCTCTCTCTCTGTCTCTCTCTCTCTCTCTGTCTCTCTCTCTCCCTCCTCTGTCTCTGTCTCTCTCTCTCTCTGTCTCTCTGTCTCTCTCTCTCCCTCCTCTGTCTCTGTCTCTGTCTCTGTCTCTCTCCCTCCTCTGTCTCTGTCTCTGTCTCTCTCTCTCTCCCTCCTCTGTCTCTGTCTCTGTCTCTCTCTCTCTCCCTCCTCTGTCTCTGTCTCTCTCTCTCTCCCTCCTCTGTCTCTGTCTCTGTCTCTGTCACACACACACACACACACACACACACACACACACACACACAGAGGTGGGGTGTGGGGAGTCAGTCCCAAGCTGGAGAGATGACTCAGCAGTTAAGAGCACTGACTGTTCTTCCTGAGGACCCAGGTTCAATCCCCAGCACCCACGTGACAGCTCACAACTGTCTGTGACTCCTGTTCCAAGGTACCTGACATCTTCTTTTTTTTTTTTTTTGGGTTCTTTTTTTCGGAGCTGGGGACCGAATCCAGGGCCTTGCGCTTCCTAGGTAAGCGCTCTACCACTGAGCTACATCCCCAGCCCCTGACATCTTCACACAGATATGCATGCAGTCAAACCACCAATGTACATAAAATAAAAAGAAATTATTTTTAAAAAGCAAGAAATTCAGTCCCAAGAGCGAAGTGTACATTTAAGGACAACCTAATAGTGAGTCACTATCCAAAACATAAAAGTACAGACAGACAGACATCCCAGAGGCTACTTTTAGACCTCTGACTTGGAGTTAGAATGCTAATACCACCTGTTGACCTGTCTTTGTCCTCCCCACTAGGAAGCCTGCCTGATGCTATAAACAGAAGCTCCTCTCCAGAACCTTGGCCTCTGGGGCTCTGGGGCACCTGCACACAGGACCAGGTGACCTAAATGTCCAGACCAAGGTCAGTGGGCCTCTGGGTTTCCATGCTAAGGGAGCCGGTCAGAGCCCAAAAAGGCCAGCGACTAGAGAGTTAGACGGCAGCAACCTGGACCTTGATGGATCTGCCCGTGGTTCCCTGGGGAAAGCACATTTCTTCTTTCTTTGCCCCGTGGTTCTCAGTGAACGGATGTGTTAGTCTAGGCTAGTATTTTGCAAACAACAGGTAATGACCAATCAGTGAATGAGTTGTTCTCTTTACGGAAGTTGTGGCTGGCCTTTTCTTTTTCCCCTAATGAAAAAAATAATAATAACAGAAAAGTCCAAATGCATTATACACAGCAAGGCTTCTCGAACCTTCTCTACACAGGATATCCTGGACTGCTGTACCTACTGTAAATGTATTCCTCACAGATGGTCTTGGGCCATGAAGCTTGAAAGCTGCTGGCTGAGGGGAACCCCACGGTTGCCCTGGCTGGAGCTCTCGGCTGTGATCCACATTGATGTGGTGAGAGGCACACTCTGGGAAGGTCTGGCTCTCTGCTTCCCTCCTGGCCTGCTCTGTGTCAGGAACTCAAACTAGCAGATAGATGTCTGGAGAGACTTTTTACCTCGAACAAAATCAACACAGCACACTCAGGCTCTGCCTGTGTTGCCTGTGCGGAGTGAAGAGCCGGTGAACGCGCCCATGTCCCTGTAGAGGCACTAGATGGCGCTACAGCTCCAGGTAATGCCGGGCTCTTACCCGGGTGGGTACAGAGAGAGTAGATGGCTGATGATAGAAGGCGGGCCTCTTCTGCCTGTCCCCAAGGCACAAAACTGGGACTTAACAATAGACTGACTTAATAGGAAAACCCTCACTGAGCCCTCCGCGTGAGTGCTACCCGCCCTACCCACTCTGCCCCAAGTGATGGGCTGCATAGAGTTGAAGAACCACGCAAAAGGGCTACGGAAGGGGACTGCTCTACGGGCCGCTGGGACGTGCAAATCTATTCCAGAAGTTAAGGCTCCCTGGTGCTTGCAGATACCAGTGTCAACGATAGGGGGTGGCAGAGTGCTGATGCTGGAATCGCTGGGAGCGTCTCAAAGGCACAGGCAGTAAGAAGCCTCCAAGGCTTGTCTGTCCTTGAAGATAGATTCCAGCTCTCAAAGCTGAGGCCCAAAAGGACTAGCTGGAGCTGGCTCAAACGGGCTCACGAGAGCAGATAGCTATATTTCGAAAACGTGTTGCTAAATATAGCCTTCGTTAAAAATTTACAACCAAATACATTAAAAATACAGCAAGCGCTAAAACTCCTAATTTTCTAATGATTACACTACAATCTATTGACACTGGGGATTTTTACATTTACTGTCTCCAGTTGCTTGGGACTGCTCTAATGGTTACCACATGCAGTGGTGGGACTCTGCCAGCTAGAAATTGGTGGTGGAGGGAGACTAGACACCACGGAAACAAGCAAGTGCTAGACATCAGGGCTGCAACGGCTGCTGCGGAGAGCCCAGCCCGCTAAGCATTTGCCAGCACACCACTGGGGCCTTCCTCCTCAACTCAATTCTTCCCTCCTGGCATCCTCCCAACCAGTCACCCCCATCCTGTTAGATTAGGAGAGTCTTCTTTAGAAGCACGGGGGTTGGAGGCATGGATGAGAACGCTTCATGGCTTTCTTTGGCCAGGCAAGCACAGGGAGAGCTTAGGGACTGGGTTCAAAGGATAAAGCTCCTCTTTGCCCTCCCAGGACTCCGGCATCTGTGGCACAGTTGGAGATGAGGAAAACATGAAGACTGTCTAGCAAAAGGCTGGAGGACTGCACAGGAGAGAGGCCTGTGCTCAGCTGGCAGAACCAGGACTTAGAAATAGACTTGACTTAATGGAAAACCCCTCACCACTCAAGCCTTCCAACACGGAACTAGACAACTGGTGGATGCTCCCTCCTTCCCAAGTGACTGGCCACATAAAGGAGAGGTAAAGACTGTGAAGACTAAGGGGGACCTGTTACAGATCCTAGACCCTGAGTTCCCTTGGATGTACTGAACTGGAATCTGAACTTTCTTTTAAGACTTTATTTATTTTGTGTACGTGAGTACAACTGTTGCTGTCTTCAGACCCACCAGCATAGGGCATCGGGTCTTGTTACAGAGGGTTGTGAGCCACCATGTGGTTGCTGGGAATTGAACTCAGGACCTCTGGAAGAACAGTCAGTGCTCTTAACCGCTGAGCCATCTCTCCCTGGAATCTGAATTTTTAACCTGATCCCTCAGTGGCATGTTAACAGTACTAACTGCATACACATTAGACTGCATCGGATGCCGTTGCGATGGGTACTCCATAGGCTATTATTTTTGCTGTGTGGTATAGACACGATCTATATTCAGAGAGCTGGTTATTATTCCCACAGTAAAAAGAATGACATGGGGAGTATGCTGCCAGAGACCTTGCCAGAATGCATCGGGAATGGCGGTAAGGGTGGGCATCGGGAATGGCGGTGAGGGTGGGCATCGGGAATGGCGGTGAGGGTGGGCATTGGGAATGGCAGTGAGGGTGGGCATTGGGAGTGTGGGGCTGCTGGCTCATCAGAAGGAAAGAAGAGGCAAAGCTGTCCTCACCTGTCTTTTTCCTTTTCCCTCTTAAACTTTTTTTTAAGATTTATTTATTTAAGGTATGATGATGCACACTTTTAATCCCAGCCCTCGGGAGGCAGAAGCAGCAGGATCTCCGTGAGTTTGAGTCCAGCCCAGGCTACATAATAAGCTTCAGGCCAGTCACTAGCAGCACCGTAATGAGCAACTACTCAAAATAAGTAAGTAAATAAAATATTCGTTTCTTTAATTTTCATTTTATGTGTATGTGTGAGTGCCTGCACATATGTGTGTGCACGGCATGTATGCCTGCTGTCTTTGGAAACCAAAAGTGAGTATCAGATCGATCCCCTGCAGCTGGAGTTACAGGTGCCTGTGAGCTGTATGATTTTGAGTGTTAGGCACTGAACCCACCAGGTCCTCTGAATGAGCAGAACGGCTCTGCTGAGTCAGCCTCCAGCACATCCTTTTCTTTTTTTTTTTTAATTTGGTCTGTGGTCCTTGCCATCTGCCCTGCTGCTTCCCTGCTCTGTCTGCCATGCTAACTGGCCCAGGAGCTTCTGAGGATTCTCTGTCTCTGCCTCAAATCTCATCGTAACAGCACTGGGATCAGAGGCGCACTGCCCTGCACCCAGCTTAGCGTGGGTTTTGGAGATTCGAACTTTGGATCTCATGTTTCTACAGCAGGCACTTGATTCACAGACCTACCTCCCCAGCACCCCCAAAGCATTTATTAATCCAACCAACTTGATGATTGAAATTAACCATGATCACTGGCATATTTTAATTAAAAAAAAACAAAACCTAAAACACTGTGTGTGGAATGTTGTCATCTGTGTGAAAAGACAAGCCTTTTGTTTTTAACATTTATTTATTTATTTATTTGACCCAGGCAGCTCAGTCAGTCAGCAGGGTCTTGAGAGAGTGAGTAAGGATTAAAGAATTAGATGACATTATAACCTCCAGCTGGGGCTGAAGCTAGAGAGGCTTTATTATTTTTTTCTGGTCTGCTTTTATACCATTCTAGGTACATGCAAAAAACATAGGGTCAGTTCTAGGTCAAAGACAAAGTAGTCAAGGAACAAACAAGGCAATAAGGAAAGTCCTGTGGTCACTGTGTCTCGGGGTTTATCAGGATGACCAAGATACAAGGAATACAATACATTCCTTGGCTGTATTCATCTTGAGCCTGCTTCCTTGTCCTAGCCCAATTTCAAGTTCTTGACAAATTTCTAGAAGCGGCCCCCAAAGCTCTCCACACTTATTTATTTGTATATATGGGTCCTTAGTCTGCATGTACATCTGCACACCGGAAGATACCATCAGATGGTGGTGAGACACCTTGTGGGTGCTGGGAATTGAACTCAGGACCTCTGGAAGAGCAGTCAGTGCTCTTAACCACTGGGCCAGCTCTCCAGCCCAAGCCTTTGAGTCTTACAGATCTCTGGAGTGAGAAGACAGTTACCAGTGGGAGCTGAAAAGAGAACTGTGGGCTAAGGGTCTTTTGTAAGGCTAGTTTGTTAAACCAGGCTGGGTTAACTTGAAATTCAATTATTTTGCATGTATACGCATGTGTTGTGTGTGCGCGTGCATGTTTACATGTCTAAGGGCACACATATGTGTGGGTGCATGTGTGCATTGTGCACATGTATATGGAGGGCCAGTGTTGATGTTGGAGGCCTTCTGTGGTCGCCTGTACCTTGATTATTGAGGCAGTGTTTCTCACTGAACCTGGAGCTCGCTGACAGGGATCCCTGACAGCTAGACAGAGATCCCCTGAATACTCAGAGTGCAGAATACCATCATGTCTGCCTATGCTTTGGCATAGGTTCTAGGAATGCGAACCCTGATTTCCACATTTGCACGACAAGCACCCTATTGACTGAGCCAACTCCATAGCCCAACTTTATTTTTTTTTTCCAGAATGGAGTATCTGGGGGGGTGCATGCTGTTGCTTTCACTGTTCTTGTCCTAACAATCAAAGAGTTTTCTTACCTTCAAGGCGTGTTCCAGCCTCTGCCTCTTTCCCTTCAGCCCAAGGAATTGACCTCCCCTACACTGGGCTAGCCATGCATCATGCAGGCACTGGGCTAGCCATGTAACATGCAGGATCCAGAGTTTATTGTCACTGTGTTTTTGCCTCTGTTGCTTTTCTCCACCTACCCCTAGCATTGCCTCATTGTTCTGTGAGTCACATAAATGCCACCAGCCTCTCGCCCCAACCCCTAGGACACCCACACCTAGTGACTACGCCACATGGTGCAGTCTGTAATTTTACCCTGACTGAGCTGCCTAGCAGAACACTGCAGGGCGTGTGTCTTCAGCTGCTCTGGGGGCCCTAGCAGGTGGGGGGCTAGGCTCCACTCATATCCACAGTCTTGCCTTCGTGCTTAAAGCAAGGTGGGCACCCCAGAGCCATGTCTCCTCTTCTCTGTTGATGGCTGCCATCAATGTGGGGAAGGGGTAGCATTGTCTTTATTAGACAGCCCCCCTTGTGCTGCACTTGTTCTGGGTGACTCACTTTTTCTGTCACATGAACAGGGGTCCTCTCCTCCTGTGGAAATGACTAACCAGCAGGAAAGGCGTCAGGCAGCTGACCTTGTATCTTGTGCTTGGAGTTGGGGCTGCAGGAGTCCTCTGGAAACCCCTGTAAGGCTGTAAGCAGGCCTTTTTTCTCCAGTCAGCGCTGGCCTTGCTGGGGAACAGCATGAACGACTGGAGCTTGTGTTTGCTTTTGTGAATTTATAAGTGTGGAGGAGCTTTCTCTCTGTACTTATGAAGTGCCTGTTTCGTATTGAACACTGGTGGGTAGTTGCGTTCAAAAACACAAACACAGCGTAGATTCTGCTCTCAAGGAGTTTATGGTCTTTGGGGGAAGCAGTCACGTGGGCAAATCAATACAATGTTGTTAGCACAGTGACAAGGAGCCGGCCAGGTGTTAAGAGAAAGAAGGAGAGATTTATGCTGGCCATGGGACCCTGAGGCATGAAGATTGGCTAACCACCCCCACCGCTACCAACTCCTTACTCACCTCCTCAGCAGAGGTTAGGGGAGAGGAGACTGGCTTGGTTAAAGGAGCAGGTGGAAAGCGGTTAGAGTCTGGAGGAACAGGTGTGCAGGTTCAGACAGTGCTGGGAGTGGAAGTGGCTTGAGAGCTGGTGCTGGAAGGATTGAATGGGGAGTTTATAGTTGGCTAAATCTTGCTATGTGGGAGGTCAGCTGAAAGGCCCTCCTTCCACTACAGAAGCATTTTCCTCTCCAGCCTGGGCTGGGCATGGTCCTCAAAGGCCAGGTCAGGTTTGGCCACCACTGACACCTCCAGGAAAAGGCCCACAGGGTAGCAAGACTCCACTGCAGGCCCAGGTTTCACTGCTCTGCAGAAAGACTCATGTCTCATGGCTTTGCTCACCACTCCTCACCTCCTCCCTCAGAACCAATGAGGAGCTATGTCAAACGGTGTTAGTAGACAGCACCAGTGAGAGATGCTGGCTGGCCAGAAGGGAAGGGATTGACGCAGATATGTGTGAACCTTTGTTTATTGTTGGAAGTCTGAGATATGTGCAGTCCCTTGTTTGTTTGATTGATTTGTGAGACAGGGTCCTACTGTACGACTTCAGTTTTGCTGGAGCTGGCTAGGGTGCTTGGATTACAAATGTCTACCACCACAGTTGGCTGGTACTTGCATTTCTTGCCTTGGGGGCTAGGTGCTGGGAATGTGGTTGAATCGCCCTAAGGGGGCTTTGGTAGGGGGCAGAGGCAGCCATCCTTGGTTTCCACTCTGAGAACCATCTAGAAGCTTGTGACAATGAGAATAGGAACCCTGTGCTCTACCCACCTCCTGAGGACTCAGCTTCCAGATGGAATTCTCTCCGTCCTCTGGTTGGTGAACATCTGGTAGCATCAGGGCGGGGCTTCTGAAGAGCACGCTTCTAAGGCTGGTGGATTATCAGAGAGCATGGTGGCAGCTGCCAGCCAAGCCTCCCCACAAATGGAAACACTCAGCTGCCGCAGTGAAGGGCAGGCTTCCAGAACATTCTAGGAGGCTAAGAGCCCCGTCTCTGCTTGCACACACTGCTCTCCTGCCCACTGCCCCCCTCCTCACATAAAAATGCTTCTTGCGCAAAGAGCGCCCGCCTGAAGCTCCAGGAATCCTATAAGCCACTGCATTTGTTGCATGTCATAAATATTTATGCCCTGCTGATGCGTGTTGAGTGTGTGCCTGAGCACTGGGCAGGACTGCTGAGGGACGGAGGAGGCCAGCTCTGAGGCAGGGAGAAGCAGGGTTTCAGCACCCTGTGTGCTATCAGGACTCCAGGATGGGATCAGCTAGCTTCAGTTCTAGCTGCTCCAGCAACTAGGCGGCCAGCTCCTGGAACCCGTGGAGCAGGAGTTCTGGGCAGGTGGAAAGAGGAAGTCTGCAATTGCTTGAGCTCACTCCAAAACCCTGTGATTCTGGGTGCTAGAAATGGTAGCGTGGTTTCCAGTCATCTGACACAGAGGCAGGGGATTCCACCCTGTGTGCCCAGCTCCTCGAAAGCGTGTCCATAGCTGCATAGACAAAGCAGGGAAAGTCAAGAGTCAGCTGCCACCGTGGGAGCCGGTAGCAACCTTTCCCCCCATCCCACATAGGAGAGATTCTCCTATTCGCAGATCCACAGCCATGGACAAGTGAGCTAGGATTCAAACTCGAGTTCCTGGCTCCCAGATTTGTACTCTTCCCTGCCAAGCTGCCTGGTCCCGTGAATTCCACACCCCACAGATATTGACCAGGCTTCAAGGCCTGTTTCTCAGCCAGAATTTTCCGAGCGCTTTGAAGATGGTGTCCGGATACTGCAACCTGTGTGTGCAGGAAGGAGCTTCACAAGATCTGACACCCCGGCTGGGAACCAGAGCTCATTTGGAGGGGTCTGAGTCAATGGGTTGAGCCCTAGACCGAAGGCCATATATCATGGTAGCTCTCAGGGACTGTTTTTCTAACGATCTCACCTACACTTGGCGCTTTCCATTCTACCCCTCACTCCACATCTCCCTCCTGACAAGGTCTTGCTCTACAGCCTAAGCTAGCCTCAAACACATGATCACATACCTTGCTGAACAATTTTGAGATGAAGAATTGGTCTTTACCCAGAGGCCAGGTACACTGTGCTGCAGCCAGGTAGAATCCTCAAGGGCTGGCTTGCTCACTGCCCCCGGAGTCGCTGCTGGCTGCAGATACCTGCGGATAGCCCACATTCATCCTTCCATACCTGCCAGCTGTCTTAAATGAGGTCAGCAGAGGGCTGGAGAGGTTGCTCAGGGCTTCAGAGCACGGGCCGCTAGGTCCAGCCTAGAAGGGTCATCAGAGCACAAAATGTGCTGGGAGTCTGGGGACCCGGGATGTGGCAGGAAGCACGGGTCCCCTCATTTGCCTCAGGCGGGCTCTGCCTGCTGGCACATCCAGAGATCCGAGTGCATATGTTTGCCTAAGAGGATGCTTGGTGGGCCAGCTGGCACCACTGGGTATGTTGAGATACCCATACAAACGCCACAGGCATGCAAATGAAGTGTGCACGCTGTTGTTCTAACCAAGCAGAAAGAAGAGGCACGCAGGCGCCATAGCGACAGCCGGATGACAGAGAAGACAGTGGTCAGGGATCCTTGCTTCATTTACCGATGTTGCTCAAATTCCCAGAACAGCATCTGAGTCCAGAGTAAGTGTTCGGCAAACACCTATGAGACATATGAGCGTGGTCTGAGACCCGTGCGGGGAAACCCATGGCACACTCAACTATGGAGACTTGGGAGAGAATTCTGGGGAGTCTTTAGAAAGACAGAGGCAAATCTGTGGGCAACTCTGTTAACTTGGCTAAGACCAAGGCATGGTTAGATTATAGTTAAAGGTAATTTCTAAGTAGAGGAAATTTCCAGGAGAGATTAGCACTGTGGTGGTGGATGGTGTACAGCAGATGGCCGTAGACGTGGGGGAATTTCATTCCAAACAGGAGGCCCTTCATACAGTAAAGATGTAGAGGAAGGCTGGATTCAGTGCCTGCTGGCTTGCTGACCTGGGACATAGCCTCCAAAACCCACGTGGGAAGCTACCTGTCCATGTACCTTGTCCATTGGGACCAAGGTCTTTATTAGGCTCTGAGCACAGCATAGGTTCAATACGCAGTCATGAGGGAGCACGTCCCTGTTGGAAGGACTGAGTGTGACCCTGTCCTTCACTGTGTCATACTCCATGTTGGGTGCCAGCGTCAGGCATGGAGACCCTCCCGGCTTCCGGAAACCCTGCTATTTGTAAACTGCCAATCCTGCCTGATGGACAGCAGGTCAGCATTCACCATCCCACTTCCTGGTTCCCAGGCTTCCACACGGGAGTCTACAGCACTGGCTCTCGGCTCTCAGGCTGTCAGCCCACAGCAGTCTTTCTCCTAGGTTTCCAGCTTGCCTGGGGCAGATGGGAGGATATCTCAGTTTCCACAACGGCACAGACTAATTTCCAGACCTAATCATCTACCCAACCATGTGTCACCTCTCCCCGAGGTAGACACTTGAGCCCCGTCTCGCCTTTTACACCTGGTGTCTCTGCTTCTTGAACACTCATTAGAACCCTCAACTTTAAACCCAACCGGTGGTATAATTAGCACACAAAAATATAGCCGTTCTCTGGCGTCGGCGTGCAGGAACTGTTAGGGAAGTTGCACAGTGGGGAGCTGTTTGTAATATGGATGCATGGGACATATTTATTCATCACCTTGTACTAAAACGTATTTAAGGCAACCTGGATTAAAACAAGAGAAACAGACCGAGGGGGAAACAAGGGCAAGAATTGCACATGGAGGCCTGCGTGCTAAACACATGAGGCAGAACACCCTGTGTGCTAAAGGCGAGCCACACACTTAGCTTTCCAGGCTCCTTGGTATCCATCTCAGAAAGGGACACAAGGCCAGCAACAGTGCTACAGGGAGCTTTAACCCTCGGGGCTCGGCTGCACTGATATCTGCATCTGACACCTGATGGTGCTTTGCCTGTGGTTTGCGAGTAGCACATGCTGCAGGAAGTGTGAGGTTGGAATTAACACTCTTCCTGTGACTGCATGCATTTGGGGTCTAACCTTGAGTCTTTCTTGGGGAAGTCTGATGGCAATGCCCAGGCCATACTTTGAACTATTTTAGGAACTGACATCCAAGGGGAGAATACTCTCTCTTCTCTCTCTCTCTCTCTCTCTCTCTCTCTCTCTCTCTCTCTCTCTCTCTCTGTGTGTGTGTGTGTGTGTATGTGTGTGTGTGTGTGTGCGCGCGCGCGCTCACCTGTGCAATACCATGTGAGATCCAGAGACTGACACTGAGACACCTTCCTCAGGAAGCCGGCTTGCCAGTGGTCTGCAGAGATCCCTTATCTCCATTTCCACTGTGCTGGGGTAACCGGCATTTTGTTTATGTTTGTTTGTTTGTATGTTTTGAGACGTATTTTTATTTATATGTATGTGTGTGGATCTGTGTAAGCATCCATCTGCCATTTGCATACTGGGGTCCAGGGAGGCCAAATTGGGGCTGTCCCATACCCAGGAGCTGGAATTGCAGGTGGTTGTGACCTGTCTGATTGGTACTGGAAACTGGATTTAGGTCCTTCTGGAAAAGCAGCAAGTGCTCCTAACTGCACAGCCATTTCTCCAGTCCTCACACTGGACTTTTATACACGGGTGTAGGGGACCCAAATGTTCAGGCCCTCATGCATAACAAGCAAGCACGTCATACATCGAGCCATCTCTCCAACCCCTACTTTCTGATTTTTAAAAATACTTCATTAAAATACTGTTTACCGGGGTTGGGGATTCAGCTCAGTGGTAGAGTGCTTGCCTAGCGAGCGCAAGGCCCTGGGTTCGGTCCCCAGCTCCGGAAAAATAAAATAAAATAAAATAAAATAAAATAAAATAAAATACTGTTTACCTTGATTCTTAAATTTCGGGAGCATCCACTAAATGCTGGGCTCTTGGCTGGGTTCCAGCCCTGAGAGGAGGGATACAGGCTACATGAGCATCGATGGAGCTGACACAGACCATCACCCACAATGCACCACTGGCTTGTGTCTGGTTTCCCAAGTGGGCTGGAGTGCAATGCTGTACCGTGGCTCTCCCACCATGCAGGAAAGCATCACCACCTCTCTCCAGAAATCAGGGTTGGCACAAGAACCAGGGAGAGTGGAGGACAGAGACACTGGCATATCGTCTCTTCTCAGCACGGAACCTGATGAGACGGATGCTGGCGCAGGGGACAGAGACACTTGGACTATGTCAAGCAAAGGCTTATCCCCTCAGTCTTCAGACATTACCATTCCCTAACTACCATTACCACGCTGCGTCGGTAAGGATGGGAAGGAAAAGTATTGGCTCAGAAATACTCCCCCTTTCCCGGGACCAAGTTCTCAGGCCAAGCTGTCAGCACAAAGATTTGTTTGCCCCAGAGGGACAGAGGGCAGGAATAAAGGACAAAGACAGGAGATAGAGGATGAGGGACAAGGGGAAGGGAGCGAAGGAGAGGGGAGAAAGGAGACAAGGGAGATGGAGAAGGGTATTTGTTCCAGAGAAGGGGGACAAAGGACTGTCTCTGGAGAGAGAGGAGATAGACGTGGCTCATAGAAAAATGGCGGTCTGTAAAGGCCCAAGGGGAAAGCTGGTGTCAGGAGGAGGTGTTTAATTTTAATTGGGCATGTTATTGAGGTCAGTCAAAGGGGGCTTTTGACTGCTGGACTTCAATACTTTGAAAGTCGGACCTTGGTAGGTTAACTGGTTTCTTAGTCCATAGGGCTCCTCACATCCTGCCTTGGTCCTAGGCTCTTTGGGTCAGAAGATCTCGGTGGCTGACTCTTTTTCCTCACCTGCAGCCAACCTCTCAGAAGCCTGAGAACAGTCTAAGAAATCCAGTCCTGCCCCATCCTGGGGAGAACCCCTGGATTCAGCAAGGAAAACACACTTTGTGGGACAACTTCATATGTTTCTCTCCCAGCCTTGATTTTAAATAGGCTCGCAAGTGATCACAGTCTTCCTTTAAGTAATTTAGGGAAGGCATTTGAAATTCCCATCGGCCCTACTCCCCAGACAGCAACGTTTCTTGTCACCAGCTAACAGCATTTAAAATATTTACAGCCCCTTCTTTGCCCTGGGGGTGTATCGGAATAAATCATTGTTACAGCCAATAAATCAAAAATTAATCTCCAAAAAGCTCAATGCCTGTCTTACCCTTCAAATAACAAGTAGCAGGCTCTATCCAAGGAATATGACATCAACTCATTCAGCGTTGCTTTCACACCTGGAGGTGAATCACAGGTAGAGGGAGCAAGAGCTCCACACCGCCCCCTGGTGGAGCTGGTCCTGCGCCAGTGCAGCCCAGCCTGGGATTCAAACCCTGACCTAATTACCGTTGCTCTGTCCAACTCATCCTTTTGTCCTAGAAAAAAAAAAGTCACCTCCTTTTCATTTCATGCCTTTTCTTTCCCTCCATTTAAAAATCCTTTCATCTCCCCCGTTTCTTCTTTCCCTCCAGTCTGGTCTCCTTTAAATTCTATTAATATTTTCTTTTCCCTTTCTCTTCCTTTCCTTTATAAGTCCCCCGCCCTCACCCCTGCTTTCTCCTTTGCTTCTCTCCTGTCCTGGACATCAAGACTGTGCTCATCCACATTCTGTCAAAGAGGCAGGAGAGGCTCATAGAGCCAGCTCCCCTGAGGACGTATGGACCACTAATGGTCCCAGGCAGGGGGGCAGTCCCCCGTGGTATAAACACGTAGGCTTGCTGGTGCTCAGGTAAATAACCCCACACCCTTGTTCTAGTATATAACCCTAAATAAATGCAGGGATGTGTGAAGATAGGAGGGAAGGACTTCATGGAAAAAGGGGGTTCAGAGAGAGGGGAAGGGGTCAATACAGGGGAAATGAGAAGGAATATGTCAAAGTCTGTATGAATGAAGTCGCAAAAGAATAAACTTTCCAAAGGGCTATTAAGGAAGAAATCAACTAATCACTCCAGCAGTAACTAATGACGTTATCACTGTTTTACTGACAACGAAACTTGAGTGTTACAGTTTGAATGGGGAATGCCCCGAGGGCTCATGTGTTAGTTAGAACACTAGGTTTCCTTCCAGCTGGCGGCTGTTAGGCAAGGCTGTGGAGTCATTAGGACAGTGAACCTTCCTAATGCTATCACCCTCCAATACAGCTCCTCATGGTGTAGTGACCCTCAACCATAAAGTTCTCTTCATTGCTACTTCATAACTGCAGTTTCACTACTGTTATGGATCATAATGTAAATTTCTGATTCGTGACCCTCGAGGGGTCACTACCCACAGGTTGAGAACCGCTGTTTTTGGAGTTGGAGTCTCACCAGATGAAGTGGGTCACCTTTGTGGCCCATCCTTCACTTCCTGTTTGCTCTTGGATGCTGCCTGGGAGACCCAGCACAACCAGCTGTCTCTCATAGCTGCCACAGTGTCCTCCTTGTGATAGAACGCAGCTCTTCAATCCCAGAGCCCGAGTAAACCTGTCTTCCTTTTAATTTGATTATTGTTGGGTATTTGTTCACACTGACTGGAAAAGCAGTACTCTGAGGCCCAGAGAACCAGCAAAGTGTGTAGACTGTAAACACCAGCGCTCCCACAGAAGTTACAGTCAGTGAACTTAGAGCCACTGAAACTCTAAAAACCTTGTGCAGTGGTAAGGATGTGCTCTAGCCCCATCCACTGAGTTGCATGCCCAGCCATGCCCCCCTTTGTCCTGTTTTTTGAGATAGGATTTCACTATGTAGCCTGGGCTTGCCTGAAACTCACTGTGCAGCCTAGGCTGTCCTCAAACCCACAATAAAACTCCTGTCTCTACCTCCCAAGGGCTGGTATTACAGGTGTGAGCCACCGTACTTGGCTCACGGGGACTTTTCAACCCAGAAAGTAACTCTTTAAAATCTGCGTTTGGACATATTTACTTATAGGAAATAGATATGAATTATCTGCACTTGTCAATTCTGGGTGGTAGATACAGACATTTACTGGGTTCATTTCCAGTGCCCTTTCTCTGTATGTGAACTAGTTCATAATCTCATCTCTTTTTTTCTTTTTTTTTAGGTAAAAGAGGTTCTCACTCTTGGGGCTATGTGGGGAATAAGAGGTCTCAAGGGTCTGGTGGCAGGCAGGGTGGGGTGGATAAAAGCCTTGGCAGTGGACGTGAAAGACATGGGCTACCTCCAAAGGGTGGCTTCACACTTGCAGTGACAGGCCTTGGCAACTTTCTGGGGAAGGGAGGAGGAGTGGGAATAACACTGGGAGGCTTTGAGCTTAGAATTGGATGGCGGAGGTGAGGCAAGGTTGCCACGCAAAATAGGAAGTAGCTAATGTCTGCTGTGAGGCCCATGGGCTGTTGTCCTGTGTCTAGAGCCAAACTTGAAGGACAGACAGGGAGCTGTTGGTAAGGAGAAGGTCATTTCAGACAAGTGTGGTATGAGAAGAAACCTAAGGAGGGACCCGGGGGGAGCTAAGAAATGGGGAGTAGTTGGCACCCCATAGTCAGAGGGGTAGAAAGAGAGGAATTTATGTTCTCATGGAAGTCCAGGAGACAGTAAGCTTCAGGATGGGAGTGGAGGGACAGCAAATGTAGCATCTCTAAAAGGTTCCCCCCTTGTACACCTGACGGCCTTTTACTTCTTCTGATTCTCAAGTTTCTCAGTGGACCTCACAGGTCGCCAAATGTCAAAAGAAGTGGCATTGGCACCGTGCTGGTCTCTGACAAATAAATGCCTCGCAGATTCTTAAAGGAGGGAAGAAAGGGTTCATCTCGTTTATGGTTTCAGGTGTCACTGGTCCATCATGAGGGTGGAGAGTGGAGACACTGGCTGCAGGGCTTAGTCTGGAGCAGTCAGAACTTGGGAGAATATGAATGTCATGGTTTAACAGAAAGCAGGTCTACCTGAGACCACCTACCTCAGACTCACCTACCTCAGCTGCCTACCTCAGACTCACCTACCTCAGACTCACCTACCTCAGACTCACCTACCTCAGTTGCCTACCTCAGCTGCCTACCTCAGACTCACCTACCTCAGACTCACCTACCTCAGACTCACCTACCTCAGCTGCCTACCTCAGACTCACCTACCTCAGACTCACCTACCTCAGTTGCCTACCTCAGACTCACCTACCTCAGACTCACCTACCTCAGCTGCCTACCTCAGACTCACCTACCTCAGACTCACCTACCTCAGCTGCCTACCTCAGACTCACCTACCTCAGACTCACCTACCTCAGACTCACCTACCTCAGTTGCCTACCTCAGACTCACCTACCTCAGACTCACCTACCTTAGCTGCCTACCTCAGCTGCCTACCTCAGACTCACCTACCTCAGACTCACCTACCTCAGCTGCCTACCTCAGCTGCCTACCTCAGACTCACCTGCCTCAGACTCACCTACCTCAGCTGCCTACCTCCAGTGACCTGCTTTCACCTACCTAAGCCTCTTGCCCTAAGGTTCCATAGCTTTCAAGAGTGTACCACAGGGTTGTCACACAGAATAGGAAATAGCTGATCCCTGTAGGGTCAGTGAGATGGCTTGGTAGGTAAAGGTGCTTGCAGCCAAGCCTGGCAACCTGAGTTTGAGTCCCCAGAGCACCTATAGGGAAAGAAGTGACTCCCCACAAATTGTACTCTGACCTTCACACAAGTGTGCTATGACACACACATAGACAAGAGAGGGGGAAAGGGTGAGGAGAGGGAGAGAGAAAATGTCACAAACTAGGAGTCAAGCTATCAAAACAGCCTGTGAGGGACACAAGTGCCAAGCTGTAACAGGAGCTGACACAGGAAATTGGCAGGACACATCATGAGGCAGAGTGAGCCCCAGGCTAGACTGGAGAGCAAGAACGCAGCAAGGCATGTGATGCCAGCATCTCACAGCTGTGTCTTAGCCTGATCTCTCCCTGAGCCCTGAAGAACTGTCTTCTTGTTTCCCTTTTCTCTGTTCTTAAATCTGCGACGTGAGTAGACTTTCTACGTACCACCTAGTGATCAGGCTCTTTCTTAACCTGTCATCGTCTCTGTGTAACTACCTGAATTTAGAGAATTTATATTTGTCATGAATATAAAATAACACAAGCTCGTTGTAGCGAATCTGGAAAAGGCCGACATGTTCAAAGAAAATTAAATTCACCCATAATTTTACCACCCACAGACAACGCCATTATTAACAGCTTGGCATATCTTACTCTATTTTCTTTGCTCCACATATATGTATAATTTATAAACTTTCTGCAAATCTACCATAATCTGGATGCATTTGCATAAAGTAGGTTATGCTACAAGAATAAAAATGGCCCCGTTTTCACGGTTCAACACCTCTTTTCATTTGTTGTACCTGTAACAGTATAGGGCAGGTGTTTGGGCTTGCAGGGTGGCTCACTCAGGAACCCAAACCCCTTCATCTCCTAGTTCCACCCTTCCTTGGGACCTTGTTGTCTCTAACTAGTTATCAGAAAGGAAATAGCATTGAGGAGGCATGCTAAGTTCTTGAGAAGTCTTTGGCTTGGAAGGGCCACACATCCCCTCTGCTCATGTTCTATTGGGAAAACTTGTAGAGACAATTTTGGAATTTTGGTTTCTTTTTAAAAAAACACAGAAATGTTATAAGAATGTGCTTTCATTTAAATCCCAGGTATAGGGATATGGGTCTGCTTCGGACTGTCTGAGGCAAGGCAGCTGACTACGATTTGCATCATGCTCTAGCAGAGGCATGGTTTTGCCAGCTGCAGATAGTTTCTGTGACTGCATGACATTCGGAATTCTGGGAACTTTTCAGAGAGTATGAAAATGCTAGGGGACCCATAGGCAGGTCAGTTGGTTGGCTGTGGTTTGTTAGAAGTCATGCTCAAAGAAGAAACAAATGAAAAGATTCAAGGATCTCTAACACCCTCTCTCCCCTTGTCTTTCTTGGGGTTCCCATTGCTGTGAAGAGACAACATGACTGATGCAGCTATGAGACCTCAAAGTCCACCTCCACAGAGACACACTTCCTCCAAGACCACACCTACTCCAACAAGACCACGCCTCCTAGTAGTGCCACTCCCTTCGGGCCAATGGTTCACACACATGAGTCTATGGGGGCCATTCCTATTCAAACCACCACACCCTCTATCCTTCTTTCTCTCCTATCTAATGATAGGGGGTGAAACCAGGGGGAGGGAGATAAAGGGTGGGGAAAAGAAGAACCTATGAAGTAATAAAGATCAGCTATAACAACTTAGTCAACGTTACATGGGAAGTTGGAAAATGTATCCCAGCTATATGGTTGGCTATGATCCCTTTCTGTTAAAAGAGGGGAGGGGTTTGGCCAGGTTTTTATGCATTTATGCACCACAAAGACCACGCTATTCTTCAGTCCTGGGTGCTTCCTGCAAGCTCCCTCAGCTGCCTCCGTCTGAGCTAAAATGACCCCTAATCCCACTTCTCTTGGCTCCTATATCCCATGGCGTTTCCCAGAGTGAGGCTGTCCTTCAGCAACCCGGCTCCCTTCAGCTGACTTGGGGCTACTCTGTGGTGCTCTTGCTTTGTCAAATGTGTTGATAGATGGCTTACCAACTCACCAACCAGACCATGAGCTTTGTTTGTTTGTTTGTTTATTAAATGTTTGTCTGTGCTTTGCCTGTGAGTCTAGTACCCAAGCAGGCCAATAGAGGGTGGGAACCCTGGAACTAGAGTTACAAATGGTTGAAGAAGAGAGTGGAGTGGTGGAGGAGCTGAAGGTTTTGGAGAAAGTCACACCTCAGGGCAGAGGCCAGAGACAGTCCCTGTCATCAGAATGTGTTCACCAGTAACTAACACCTCAGGTAACGTGTCAACATGATGATTATTTAGACAGTGGTGAAAAGACGTTTGGGGGGAGGAAGACTCTGGAAGGCAAGAAGTGGTCAATGGGCTTCCTCAGCCCCTGCCATTCAACTGCACAGCCCTATCTCCATCCATCCGTACTCCCAGCTCTGCTGCTTTGAACTGACCATGCAGAAAATGCTGGACACCTAAATGTCAGGACCTGGTTTTGCATCTGGGTCCATTACTCTCCCAGAGATATCACAATAAGGTGTTAGGAGTCGATAAAAGAAGAAATCTGGTTTTAGATGTAGGGACAGTAAATTAGGAATTTGGGGTTTTGCTGCTTAACTGTGTAAGGGCAAGGAAGGACGTGACTAGAGAGGGTTATGGAGTTCGATAAAGGGATTTTTGCTTTGTTTTTTATTTGTTTGAGTTTTAGAAGTTACTAGAGGAATTTGAGCCTATTGATATGATGACAGGAAGGAACCAGCAGATGTTAACATTTAAGAAGAGGTGAATTACATACACTACAGCAAAAGTAAATTACGTATGTTCTCGAAACTCTGACATCAAGGAGGAAGTGACAGAAGGAGGATTGCTGAAAGTCCCAGGCCAGCCAAAATGACATAACAAGACATTGTCTCAAAAAACACAACAACAACAAAGAAAAGAAAAGAAAAGAAAAAACTGTTAAGACAATAAAAACCAATTTATGATATATATTAGCATATTTGCATATTACATTTCATGTAACTGTATATTTAGATGAATACACACCATCAAGTACACATTCAGAAGCACTACTACCACTCAGTAATAAAGCAAACAGAATATGGGCAAAATATTTGATCTACTATGAAACAAAAGAAGATTTAAACAAGCAGAAAGTTCGTGAAAAAAAATTCTCACATCCTTAGTAAAGGAAAAGAAAAATAAAACCAAAGTGAGACATTCAACAGCCATCAAAATCCATCTATCACAATAATATACACTTAACAGCCATCAAAATCCATCTGTCATGACGAGGCTTACCCAACAGTCATCAAAATCCATCCATCATAATGAGACACACCCAACAGCCATCAGAATCCATCTGCCACAATGAGACACCCTCAACCTCCATCCATCACAATGAGATACACTCAACAGCCATCAAAATCCATCCATCATAATGAGATACACCCAACAGCCATCAGAATCCATCTGTCACAATGAGACACACTCAACAGCCATCAGAATCCATCCATCACAATGAGACACATTCAACATTCACGAAAATCCATCCATCACACAGGGAGACATACTTAACCTCTATCAAAACCCATTCATCACAGTGGGACACACCCAACATCTCTCAAAATCCATCTCTGACAAGACCCGACATCTATCACAGTAAGACACACTTAACCACCACCAAAATCTATTCATTACATTAGGACACACTCAACATCCATCAAATTTCAATCACCACACGAGACATACCCAACATCCATCACAAAGAGACACACTCGGCCTCCATCAAAATGGCAAAGAGTAAAAACATTATGGGGACACCATGGTAGAGCTATGAAGCAACTAGAACTCTCATTGGCATAAGAATAAAATGTCCGGCCACTTCAGAAAACAACTTGGCAATTTCCATAAAGTAAACATGATATTTTCCATACAGTCTAAAGTTTCAGTTAACAAGGCAGCACATGAAATGAAAACATGACCATGTACACATGAAATGAAAACATGACCATGTAAAGATGTGCGCATGTATTTATAGCATTTTCTTTATTTCAAGTGCTTACCTTTTGTCTGATCCTAGGGAATAGACTCAACCCAAATGTCAATCAGCAGAGATTGAATCTATCTACACGATGGCGTGCTGCTCTGCAATAGAACGGGTGAGCTATGGTCAGTCGTAATGAAACGAACGTCAAAGAAACGTTAGAAAAAGAAACCAGACATGAAAGGGCGTATATGTAATTGTACTTGTATGAATTCCATTATAATCTAACCAACCATGAGCACAGTATGTCTGCGGTGCTCAGCAATATCTTCTGGGACAGAGGCAGACTCAAAGGGGACGGAGTACACGAGGCAAGGCCCTGTTAAGACAGACACAGCATGTTGAGGATGGTCACACAGGCGTACCCACTTATCAAAATACACCTATTTGCCAAAATGGGCTACATTTTACTATATGTAAATGTGTACTTCCACAAAGTTGATTAAATAATTTTTAAATATGCAAGGCAAAGAGAATAATGAAACTAAGTCCCAAATGTAAAATGGAAAGAAGACCAAAAACTTAATAGCTAACCTGGAATACAAGATATCTTTTTTTTTTTTTTTTACTTCACAGAGGACTGCAGGAGAAAATATGCCCAGGAGAATGGAGATACATTGGGGAGCATGGAAAAGGGGAGCCTGAAGGGGAGGAAGGGAGAGTCTTAGGGTAGCAAGGAATTCAGCTCACAGTTCACTATGTCCGCTTCTGTGGGGGACAGGTAGATGTCAGAGGGCCCCAGCTAATAACTCAGGGCTATGACCCAAATCCTTTGCTGAGACCCCATGCCATCTGCCTAGAGACCCAGTTGCAATGCAACGTCAGGGCCCTAAGCCAGCTAGGATTCAGAGAGGCGCGCAGCCTCTTGGCTACACATTGCAAGAACTGCAGGCTCTTGTGGGGTTTTTTTTCCTCCTTCTTCTTTTTCCTTGAGTCTTAAGGCAAAAGAGACAGCCCAGCGAAGTCTTACACATGTTATTTGGAAGTATTGTGACAGCCAAGAAATTGGGCTTGTGTCAAGAGAAACCGCAGTGGCTGTTTCCCTTTTATTATTTTTAAAAAGCAATTTTGATTCTTCAAGCCCTGTGAGGGAAAAGTTTACTAAATATACCTCTGAGGGGGCGTGTGTTGATTCTAGAGTTTATCTTCTTTCTGATGTCGGGGACATCTTCCCTGTTCTTTGCCCTCTGCCCGCATGCAGCTGGCTTCCTTGCCCCCCCCCCCCCGGGGGCTTTGCTCCTCACCTCTGAGTCCTTCCCGGTAAAGGCTTTGAGAAAAGATGAGCCAGTCCCTCTCTTCCTCACATTTTGATTCTGTGATTACAGAAGACAGAAATCTGTCTGAGGCAAAAATCTATGGCTTATGTAACACAAAGCAGGTGGCACAGGCTAGCTACGGCTGGATTAGGCTTAAACACAGCCAGGATGGGTTTGCCTTTCTTGGACACTGACTTCATTTGAAGAAATCTAGACAATAAAGGCTGTACCCTAACTTCCTCTCGGGCTCTTAGTCCCCTGATGGCATTTGACTTGCTGGTTCCTTTTGGCCTGACTTTGGTCTCGTGCCCACCTCTGTCACTAGTAAAATGCAGTTAGCTGATTCGCTGAGCAGCTCTGCCCAGACGTCACGGTTTTGAGGAGTGAAAGAGCCCAGCGTAGCGGCTGGAGAAATGGCTTGGGGATTAAGAACCCTTGTATCCACTTTCAGGGGATGTGAGTTCAGTTCTCAGCATACACATGAGGACTCAAAATCAGGTGTAATTTCAGTTCCAGGGGGTCTGATGCTCTCCTCACAGTCAAGGGTCAAAACATCCATATACATGAAATAAAAGAAATAACAATGGGGGAGCTCAGTAGAGCATAAATGCCACCTAAAAGACTGTATCCCCAAAGCTCAGAAACACTAGACAAGTGCTTCAAGGCTTGCTGTACCTCCAAGCTCCCTTGCCTGCTCTCCACCTCCCCCAACCCCCAGCCTGTCCTCCAACTGAGCCCTGTATGGAAGCTAAACACATCTCTGTGTGAAATCCAAACTCGCCCGGCCAAGCCGCAGCCCTGGTGTGTCCAGTTCTAAGATCTCAGTGAGCCGCTCTCTGTGCTTGCTCCTCGGAAGGCATATGAAGCTGTTGGTGGCATGCACCACCTTGATGCTGGGTTTGAAGGCTTGAGGGAGACTGTGCATGTAAGCACACTGCCTGGAGGGCTGGCCGTTTCCCCACTGTCCTCCTGAACCTCATCTCAGATCTGATTTACCCTGCGTGAGACCCGGGATATTCGCTCATGCTTTGGACCCACCACTGGGCTCTTTTGGTCTCTTAGCTTCCACTGAGTTTGACAATGAACAGGACAGGGGAGATCTCCTCCCCACTCCTTCTTTATCTGGCCACACCCCTGCCATCGGTGTGAACCTTCCAAACTGCAGCTCTCATTAATAGACCTCCTCCATAATTCTGACTCTCCCTTCCTCCTTTAGAGACATTATTTCTTGCCCCCAATTCTGCTCACATCTCTGTCCTAGCTCATCATTAAGATGTCTTTCTTTACACCACTCAGGGTGGATGCTGCTCCCTGCTGAGACTCATTTTAATACAATAGTTGGTGACAGAAATGATGTCCTAAGAAACAACCTTCGAAACGGTATTCCGCCACCAAGTCTCTTACTCACATCTCGAGGACATAAGTGGCATAATTGCTGCGGGAATTGGGACACTGGTGTGGCATAAAGTAACATTAAGATTATGCTCAAATTATTACCACTGTTGATATGGAGTGGAAGTCTAGATTTTAAGTGACTAGGTCAGCTGGTTGCCGTAGCAACCGTGGTAAATGCAGGAACAGTCATTGCAACTACAGAGTGAATTGGTTCCTTCAATTGTGCTGGAAGAAGGGGGATGAATGGGCTTTGAGCCTTCCAGCCCTATATCCAACACAAGACAGGGGTGTGGAACCAGAAAGTTGCCACGGAGGCTTTACAAGAGTCCCTGAGTCACAGCAGGTAAAGATGCAGGCTAAAGGCACCTCATCAGGTCCCTACACTAATGTTAAGATGTGGGTCGTGAAGGAGATCCCCGAGAGCAAAAATGACTCCATTTGGAAAGTCACAAGGGAAAGGTAGCTCAGTGGGTAGGGGCTCTTGCTATCAAGTCAGATGATTTGAATTCAGTCTATGAAACCCATGTAGTGGAAGGAGAGAATTTACTCCTACAAGCTGTCTTCTGATCTCCACACACATGTCAATGCACACACACACACACACACACACACACACACACACACACACACACACACACACAGAGAGAGAGAGAGAGAGAGAGAGAGAGAGAGAGAGAGAGAGAGAGAGAAAGCATCCACACTACTCATTGCTCTCTAGGCCCAGGGCCTTTTATTTTAACTACCTTCGAACTCATTCCTGCTGAGAGGAAACATGGTAAGCCCTTCCCAGAAGTACAGGCCTCTTCTTCCAAAGGAATTGTGGTGCCTTTTCATTTTTATTGACAGGAAGCTCGACACATGTATGGGAATAAATCTGAACTAAGATTAGCCCAAGAAGGATAAAATATATAGTTGGATAGAATCCAATTTGTCAACAAGGGTGGATTCACCTGGGATTCGTGATGTAACAGTCATTTAAGTTGTCGGGAGTGACTGTAGAGGTTTGCCTGGTTCAATAATTAAATCCTTGTTGTAAAAGCAAGCACTCTCTGTCTTAACGGGGCTGAGTATTCCACAGCTTCCTTAGCACAGTGCAGGAGCTTAGTGTGGTGAGCAGTTGTGTATCTATTACATGTAATTTGCTTAATGCCTCTAGTACGACCCAGACGACACTCCCCTCCCCTCATAAAAGCAGTTAAAAAGGTATCAGGACAAACTCCAGCAAACTTGACTGTCCTCTCCAGACCAGAGGTGACAGTGAGAGTGGGTGCGACTGAATTGGGCCTGCTAATACTAATGGCGGAAACAGGAGCCCATGGCGAAGGTTGGTGACAGTGACTGACTGTCAGGGTCAGTGGTTTTAAGTCAGAATAGAATATCAGGTTGTTTTATCACACGTAAGATTATTTTCTTAGCTGGCTCAGGTACATCAGCTGTCCAACAGAAATATAGTTTGAGCCACGTTAATAAATTTTAAATTTCTAGAAGCCATCTTAGAAAAGTAAGGAGAAGCAAGTGGTAACAACTTTAGCAATATGCTTAACTTATTACATCCAAAATGTTGTTTTAGCTTGAAGTTAATACACAATACTGAGATATTTTACATTGTCCTATCTTTAAATTCAGTGTGTAAGCACAACTTATTGGGACTAACCACAATTCAGGTGATCAGTAAGTGTGTGTGACTAGTAATTACCTGTTAGGTAGCACAGACTTATATCATTGAGAAAATTATAGCTACTGTGGGTAATTCTTCTCACGGGTTCTCTGTGTCCAACTAGTTTGAAAACTTGGAATCCTTTGACTGAGAAGCCAGGTTCCTTTTAGGAAGACCCTGAAATGTGACATTTATTCTGTCAACTCCTTCCAAGTCTTCAACAGCAGCTAAAGGTCATTTACTAGGGTGACTGGAGACAAGAGAAAGGAAATCTGCTGGCCTGGCAGAGGTTACTGGATGCTAACTGAGCTGATGCTAATCTTTAAGCGTGGGAAGAAAAAGCTAAAATTGTATAATCCACCAGCCAGAGTGAGGACTTACAAAGATCTGGAGCTGTGTGGCATCTTGCTGGGGCTGTCTCGAAATAGACAAGACGGTGGACCAAGCCTGGGTCTGCTTCCCTAGTTCTTGAAAGTGGAACCTCGTAGGTCATAAGTGGCGAATGGGAGATCCCATCCTCTCTCAGGGTAAGAAAGGCCAAGAGGAGGCTTCTAGAAAGCTGGGGTTATTCATTTTCCCACTTGCCCAAAGAGGAAACCAGAAGCAGTCTCAGTAGACTAGAGCCATCACCAGGACTTGGAAGATGAAGATCGTAATCCACACACATCCTGCTAACACCTACTTGGTCAGGAGAAAAGCCACAGCCATAAAAATAGTGGGGCAGTGGTGGTGCACGCCTTTAATCCCAGCACTCAGGAGGCAGAGGCAGGCGGATCTCTGAGTTCAAGGTCAGCCTGGTCTACAGAGTGAGTTCCAAGACAACCAGGGCCATACAGAGATAACCACATCTTGAAAATCCCAAACCAGCCTTACAAGTCAAAGAGAATGACCAGGGACATCCAAACCTGGGTAGGTGCTGCTGTTGGCTTAGTTATTTTCACTAATATAAACTCAGAACTGGGAAAACAATTTTCTCTCCATCTTAACGAGTAAGAACAATCAGAAGCCCTTTGTGCTCTTGCCTGGCTGAGACAGAAATATACTCTCCCGGTCTTCAGGGTCACATCAGCTCCTCTACTGGCTACCACAATATAGCTCAAAGGAACCTTGGTATTTCACAGGACTTCGTGATGGCCACTTCTATTGATCACATTATGTCAGATACACCTGGTGACCAAGATCCCTTGATGCCTTTGTATGATAAAGGTGTAAAAAAGAGGGAGAAGAATAATCCTATAAAATGTAGGGATGTGGCATTGGCACTTATACTGGTATTCCAGCAGATACGGTGGACTAGTGTACGGCCCTTCCAGTGTTTAAGTTAGAGCAGTGTTTAAGTTAAAGCAAGGGGAAAGGCTGATCGCCTGTTGACATCTTTGATTTTGCAAGAAACATCTGGGCGTTCCATCCTGGCCCGTTTGATCAGTAACCCAAGAGGTGATCACATGACAGTGAGTGTCAGACCAAGCGAGAATCCCAGAACAAGCCCAGGCTATGGTACTTAAAGTTCCAGAAACTTAGAACAAAACCCCGAAGCTTTGTCCAAATGGTTCTGTGACGTACAGTGTCCATTATGAACTAGGTGTTACCTCACTTATTGGATCCTCACGTTGGGCCTATGCAATGGCAGCTCCTCGTTAGCTCATCATTAGCTCATCGTTAGCTCATCATTAACTGAGACTTCCTATATGAAATCAGGCCTGTGCAGTTCTGGGAGTCTCAGGCAAGATGACCAGAACTCTATTTTCCCTATTTGACCAGCTCTTCCTCAGCTTTCATGGGAATTCCCCACCCCAAAACTGGGATCAGTCAACTGAAAAAGGAAAAACGTGTAGGACTGGTTTCTGGAATGGTCTATCCTGGTGCCAGCCAATGTGTTGTAGGCCTGGTTTCTGGAATAGTCTATCCCGTTGGTGCCGGCCAATGTGTTACAACTGTACTCAGAGATGGTCCTAGAAGTTAGTGATGGAGAAGAGCCTCCCAGTGCAGGGAGTGAGGACAACCTGAGCAAAAGAATTGATTTGCTTGGGAAGGAAGCCAAGCTTGCACACAGATTATTCAGAGACATGGGTAGTGGCTTAACTTGAATGGTCAACGACATGGAGAGACGAACAGTAATAGATTGGTATGATGGCCGGGGTCTCAGGGAGAATATATCGATGAAACACTTGAGATGGGTGAAGACTATGAGGGCACTGATGGTCCAATGAAACGTGGGGAGCACCCGCTTCAGAGAAAGCTTCCAAAACGAAAGCAGGCAAGATGGCCCACCTTGTGGTTAATGGTTGGCTTCTTCCCCAAGCTACCAGGCGGCTTGGTCTATGGGTCGGTATATAAAGTAGCCATAGTGTAGAAATGGTCTCAGCAAGGCTTCTCTGCCAATCACAGTAGCTGAGTGCCCAGCTGACCAACAACAGAGGACAACACTGAGTGAGCCCTAGAAAGGGCGCAGTCAATTTGGGAAGCACACAGTCACCTATCTTTGAATTCTTCCCACCTCGCAATGGACAGGGCAGTGTCTTGTTGGAAACACTCACCTATTCTGTATGTAAACACCATTCTTTGCCTGAGAGGATCCCCTCTGCAAGCATGAACATTGGGGGCTCACAGGGTCCAGTTTGTGATGGCGTGTTACACAAAAGGTTTCTAGCCTCTGATGAGGAATTCATTTTAATACAAATGGAGTGCAGTGGCAGGATCATGTCCACGAATCTCCCCTACATCTTATTATTTGGGGCAACTGGCCTAAGAGATAACTGGAAGGCTCATGTATGACCCTAACTGGGTGACAAGGCCCTGAGAAATTAGGGTGCTGCTCCATAAGGTCCGAATATGCTTTAAATCTATGAGCAAATGATAGCACCATGTCTTTCATAGCCAAACTATAAAGGTCTGAAAGCCAAGAAGTGGATACAGTGCCTGTCACCACCACATCTAACAATACCTCTGTGGATGTTTCTTGGTGCACAGTTTCTCCTTGGTAAGTTTGGAGATCCGAAAACTCCCAGAGGAGAAACAAAGAACCTAACCACGGTTCCATTAAGCTGGAAGTTGTCACTTCTCATCGGCCATTAGAGTCTCCTCCAACTGCCTGACCAGTAAGATTCAATGAGGGACTTCGTGTCCGGCTAAGGTGATTGATCCAAAGTGTCAAGAGGAAAGCAGGCTGCTTTTATGACCCCAGGCTACTGGCTATTTTAAGGTCCTGTCGAAGATGGCTCTAGAATGTCCTGCGCTGTGACCTTGCCGATGATATAGGGGGCTCTGCAGCTGGCTCACAGCAGCACAAGCTGGTGGGCCCTGGCTGGGTTCCATCCGGCATCCTTCGCCAGCTTATTGAGTGAGAAGAGGAGGTTCACGGAATCCAAGCCAATCCAACCAACTTTGACTGGAAAGTCTTTGTGGGGCAACAATGCAGCACAACCAACCAGGAGGCCCGTGAACGAACCGTTCTGGTAAATTGAGCTTTCTAAGTAACTATGCTTTATTCTGAAAACTCTTGTTAAATGTCTTCCTGAAACGTCTGACTCTGCTCTTTTCCCACTGTAAGCACAGCCTGCTGAGCCTGGTAGATGCTTTTTCTGACGAGCAGAGATGTTAACGAGTCCCGAGATGATTGTTTCCGGAAGACCACATCTCAAGGTGATAAGGCCGATAAAGCAAGGGAAGGTGCCGGGACTTGAACGCATTGCACAGGACAGACGTTACTTTATCAAAAGATAAATTCCCCATATCGGCTTGATTCAAAACCATTTGCCTTTGGAAGAAGGAGTCCCAAAGGACTCTGGTTAGCAGAAGGCTTCTGGGAACTCAGGATTTATTGCAACGATAATGGTTGTTAACCTGTGCTGCCAGGCTGGATGGCTGGCTACATCTCCTTGCCTCTTTCCCGACTATGCTCTCATTTGAGTCTCCTATAAGAGAAGGCTTGCTTTGTTATTCCTAGTGAGCATTTGGAGCAAGTAATCGTGTGGACCTGAGACCTCCCTGCCCACTGGTGTATCTGATAGGAAGAGGAAGCCTCTGAATTGTTGCTGGTGTGACTTCTGCTCTGGGTCCTCTCTCAGGTCTATACGATGAGAAGGAAATGCATTCTCATGGAGAGAGAGAGAGAGAGAGCGAGAGAGAGAGAGAGAGAGAGAGAGAGAGAGAGAGAGAGAGAGAGAGAGAGGGTTTTTAAAGGTTGCATTGTAATGGGAAAGTTCCAGAAAGAAGGGAGAGAATTCAATAGATTGCCTAAAAGTTAAATGTTCCTGTTTTGTGGTCCAGAATCCCAGAAACACAGGAGAAAGAACCATTCTTCTCCTACAGCAGCAGTCTCTAACCACTGCTCTGACAGCCCCAGCCAGAGCCCTTATCACTGTCCATGGAAACAAAGTCAGGACTTGTCCCATGAGTATACCCTTGCTTCCTAGTTCTCCCTTAAAGGGAAAAGAACCATTTTCTAAGCTGAAACTTAAAGTGAGCAGGAATGCCAAGAGTCAGGGGCAGGGAGGTGATATCTTGGGTCTGAAGTCCTGGTACACAACATCGGGCAAGTCAAATGGGTTTTCTGAGCTTAACTCATTTCCTACACGTGCAGCGGGGCCGGATTTTGTCCATTGCTTTTGAATCCCAAGGCTACTCTGGAAGTAAATAAGACCATAACGCCAAGAAAGATGTTCTGTGCTGTTCAGAAGGACTGAAGACAATCACAAAGCTGCTCCTAGAGACTCCCTGCATGGAGGGGGGGGGGTTCTGCAAAGAGAGAATAAAACACACACACACGCACATGCACACACATATGCACGCATGGGCACACATGTACACACAGAGATACATACATGCACATGTACATGCCATCTCTAGTCTGCTCTCTAACCAGTTTGCAGGTGACCAGCAACAGAGTTTACTCTTCTTGGATCCATTTTTTTTTTGCCTGTTATTTGTGCCTGTCTTATTCTCTTACATTTCTGCCTTGGGTCTCACAATATTAATATGAGGTGCACATTCATTATATCCTGTTAGATGTAAATAGACAGAGTCCCATTTGTCTCCACCTGACATCTGTCAAAAGGAGAGGAGGAGACTGAGGTAGGTTGGTCCACTCTATTCGATGAGTTCTAAAGCCTGCTATGAGATCTGAGAGCCAATGCAATGAACATTCCGGATCCCTAAAGAAACCTTGTGTGTCTGGCTTTACCTTGAGGTCCTTGATCCACTGGGACCTGAGCTTTGTGTAAGGTGATAAAAATGGATCTATTTTCATTCTTCTATATGCAGAATGCCAGATAAATCAGAGCCATTTATTGAAGATGCTTTCTTTTGTCCACCGTATGCTTTTTGCTTCTTCGTCAAAGATCGAGTGCCCATAGGTTTGTGGGTTTTCTTCTGGGTCTTCAATTTTATTCCATTGATCGACCTGGCCTGTCTGTCTCTGTATCAGTGCCATGTGGTTTTTTATCACTATTGCTTTATAGAACAGTTTGAGGTCAGGGATGGTGATTTCCCCAGAAGTTCTTTTATTGTTATGAATTGTTTTTACTATCCTGGGTGTTTGGTTTTCCACATGAAGTTGAGAATTGCTCTTCCATGTCTGTGAAGAATTGTGTTAGAATTCTGACGGAGATTGCATTGAACTTGTAGATTGCTTTTGGTAGGGTGGCCATTTTCACTATGTTAATCCTACCAGTCCATGAGCATGGGAGATCTTTCCATCTTCTGAGGTCTTCTTGGATTTCTCTTTTCAGGAATTCGAAGCTTTTGCTGTATAGATCTTTCACTTGCTTGGTAAGAGTTACACCAAGATAGTTAATACTATTTTTTTGGCTATTGTGAAGGGTGTTGTTTCCATAATTTTTTTCTCAGCCTGTTAATCATTTGTACAAAGGAAGGCTACTGATTTGTTTGAGTTAACTTTGCTGTAGGAGTTCTCTGGTGGAATTTTGGGGGTCACTTATGTATACTATCACATCATCTGCAAATAGTGATACCTTGACTTCTTCCTTTCCAATTTGTCTCCCCTTGATCTCCTTTCCATGCGGTTTTCCTATGCAGTACTATATTGAATAGATAGGTAGAGAGTGGACAACCTTGTCTTGTCCTGGATTTTAATGGGATTGCTTCTAGTTTCTCTCCATTTAATTTGACTCTAATAGAAGAAAAAGTGGGAAAGAGCCTCAAACTCATTGGCACAAGGGAACATTCCTGAACAGAACACCAATGACTCAGGCTCTAAGAGCAACGATTGATAAATTGGACCTCATGAAACTGAAAAGCTTTTTCTGTAAGGCAAAAGACACCATCAATAGGACAAATTGGCAACCTACAGATTGGGGAAAAAAGTCTTCACTAACCCTACATCCAACAGAGGGCTAATATCCAAAATATATAAAGAACTCAAGAAATTAACTTCCAAAAACCCAAATAACCCAATTAAGTGGGGTACAGAGCTAAACAGAGAATTCACAGCAGAAGTATCTCAAAATGGCCTAGAAGCACTTATAGACATGTTCAACATCCTTAGTCATCAGAAAAATGCAAATCAAAATGACCCTGAGATTCCACCTCACACCCATCAGAATGGCTAAGATCAAAAACTCAGGTGACAGCACATGCTGGCAAGGATGCAGAGAAGGAGGAACACTCCTTCACTGCTGGTGGGACTGCAAACTGGTAAAAACACTCTGGAAATCAATCTTGCAGTTCCTCAGAAAATTGGAAAGAGTTCTACCTGAAGACCCAGCTATACTACTCTTGTGCATATACCCAAAAGATGCCCTACATGCCACAGGGGCATGTATTTCACTATGCTCATAGTAGCCTTATCTGAATGGCCAGAAGCTGGAAACAACCCAGATGTCTCTCAACCAAAGAATAGATACAGAAAATGTGGTTCATTTACACAATGGACTACTGTTCGGCTATTAAAAAAGAGGCCAAATGGATGGAACTAGAAAATATCATCCTGAGTGAGGTAAATCAGACTCCAAAGAGCATGCATGGTATGTATGTACTCACTAATAAGTGGATATTAGCCAAAAGTACAGAATGCCTAGGATACAACCTACAGACTATAAGAAGTGTAACAAGCAGAAAGGCCCCAGTGAGGTTGCTTCAATCCCACTTAGAATGGGGAAGGAAATAATCACAGGAGGCAGAGGGAGGGAGGAACCTGGGAGAGGGGTGGGGGAAGGGAAAGGGGAACAGGATCAGGTGAGGGGGCACAGGAGAGAAGCCCAGAGAGCCAAGAGAATGAATGGAAATAAGCAGCCTCAGGGGTGGGGTGGGAGGTGGGAGGATCGTCTAGAAAGTACCAGAGATCCAGGAGTTAAAAAAATTCTAAGGACTCAGTGGGGGTGACCTTAGCCAAAATGTTCAACACTGGGGAGAGGGAACTCAAAGAATCCACTTGCAGTAGATAGATAGGGCCTTGAGTGGAGGGACAGGGCTATTCTTCTAACACAAAGTCAAAATTTCTGACCCAGAATTGTTCCTGTCGAAAAGAACTGCAGGTACAAAAATGAAGAAGAGATTGAGAGAAAGGCAGTCCAATGACTGGCCCAACTTGGGATCCATCTCATGGGGGTTCGGAAGGGATGCCAAGGCCTGACACTAATACTGATGCTATGATGTGCTTACAGATGGGAGCCTAGCATGACTGTCCTCTGAGAGTCCTCCAGCAGCTGACTGAGAAGCAGATACTTACACCAAACCATTAGACTGAAGTCAGACACGCTATGGCCGAATTAGGGGAAGGATTGAAGAAGCTGAAGGGGAGAGTGACCCCACAGGAAGGCCAGCAGTCTCAGCTAACCCAGACCTCAAGGAGCTCACAGAGACTGAGGCACCAACCAGGAACATACACGGGCCAGTCCAAGGCCCCTGGGGCAAACATAGCAGAAGTCTGCCTGGTCAGGAGCTTGATCCTGGAGACACTTGAGGCCCCAGGGAAGAGGGAGGCCTCGGGGGTGACCCTCTCAGAGGCAAGGGGGATGAGGAATGGGATGAGGAACTGTGGGAGGGGACCAAGGTGGGGGGCAATGACTGGAATGTAAAGAAGAAACCTTGTGTACTGGCATTTTTTAAAATACAGTTTTCAGTGTTATTCTTATGCCTGGAGGAGGCACAAACCATTCAAATTCTTTTTTAAAACATACATTTATTTATTTGTTCAGGGTGGGGCATATGTGCCAAAGAATGTGCCTATGTGGAAATCTGAGAACAATTGGTAGGAATTGGTTCTCTTTTTCCACCGTAAAGGTCCCGGGGATCAAAACTCAGGTAAGTTTTGGCGGCAAGCAGTTCACCCTTACACTGACTGTCTTAGTTCAGGTTTCCATGGCTGTGAACAGACAACCATGACCAAAGCAACTCTTATAAAGACAACATTTAACTGGAGCTGGCTTACGGGTCCAGAGTTTCAGTCCATTACCATCAAGGTGGGAACATGGCAGTGTCCAGGCAGGCATGGTGCAGGAGTAGAGAATTCTACATCTTGTTCCAAGGTAAACAGAAGACTGGCTCCCACATGGCTAGGAGGAGGGTCTCAAGGCCCATATCCACAGTGACACACTTCCTCCAACAAGGCCACACCTCCAAATAGTGCCACTCCCTGGGCCAAGCGTATTCAAACCGCCACACTGGTCATCTGAATTCTTTAAGTATCCCGTGCACGGTAGACACTCAACAAAGCAAGTTCGTGCCTAATCAGGAAGCAGCAATGGCGACTATAAGAGCCAGTGCTCTTGGACCTGTGCATGAGGTCAGTGGCTTCCCTGTCACTCTCCCAATTGTCATGTCTTGGATATGAGTGTTACCCATGAGGCCAGTTTTTTGAGTCTGGTGCCACTTCTAGATGGAGACAATAGGTTAGAAGGTGTTCCCTGTCCCCGGTCTCTTTCTAGCTCCCTCTCTGCTTTCTGGCCACCATGAAGTGACAGTCTTCTTTCTCTTTGTCCTCCTACCACGATCTTCTGCCTCACCACAACCCAGAAACAATAGATCCAGACCATCATTGACTGAAGTCTCTGAAGACAGGAGCCAGTCCTCCCTTTGAATCGTTTCTCTCAGGTTTATTTACCTTAATGAATCCTGACGGAGAGACACTAATACAGAGGGTACCACTGTTGACCCATGTTATGTGTGAGAAAATCTCAGGTTCTGAGAACGTTCACTTTTCCAATATTGTGCTGCCACAAAAAGGACAGAGACACAAATCGAGGCCTCTAAAGACTGGCGAGCCAGGCATGGCAGCTAGCTGTCTGCACCAAGTACAAACACTGAGTAAACACTGGGCTTGGATGATCCAGCCATAATTCAGGAAGAAGGAAGAGAGGCTGAGTACCCATCATAGCATCCTTATGTATGTATATTAATGTCATCTATAATATCATGCAATACTCGTAAGTACTCGGCTGAATTTTATTGCTCCCATTGATAGCTGAGGAGCTTGAGGCTCAGAATGGAGGAGTAGTAAGTATCTTGGAGGCCCTGGCTGCTGAGTTATGAGGTGACAGGTCAAGTCTTGACTATAAAAGGGAAGCCAACTCACTAAATCCTATCTCCCCCTTTCCTATTGCTGTGTGATCTACTTTAACGTTTTTTAATTTATTTTTTCTTTAGCTGGGTAGGCAATTATGTATCCTATTCTTACAAGCATTTTTCCTAAGCTATGTATCCTTGACACTTAGAATATGTACTTAAAGTTCGACATGACTTATTCCAATGTTTTCCCTGAACTATGCAAAGTATTTATAATGTGTTAGAATTGTCATGTCCCTCCCAAATCTGGGAAGCTTCCACTTTCTGTTAAACTGAGCCATATAATATTTGATATTTATTAGCCTAAAATAGTAACTCTTAAAAATGGTATTTCCCATAAAAGAACATCCTAATTATTTTTTATGTCTGTTTGTTCAATTATTTTACTTATTTTAATGGGTATGGGCATTTTGCCGCGTCTGTGTACCACGTGTCTGGTGTTTTAGTTTGGATTTTATTGCTGTGAAGAGACACTGTGACCAAGGCAACTCTTATGAAGAATAACATTTAATTGGAGCTGCCTAAGTGTCAGAAGTTCAGTCCATTGTCATCATGGTGGGAAGTACGGCAGTGTCCAGGCAGACATGGTGCTGAAGGAGTTCTCCATCTTGATCTGCAGGCAGCAGAAGGAGAATGTGGGCCACACTGAGCACAGCTTGAGTATTAGATCTCAAAGCCTGCCTCCACTGTGACACACTCTCCCCCCAGCCCCAAGCCACATCTTCTCCAACAAGGCCATATTTCCTAATGGTGCCCCTCCCTATGGGCCAAGTATTTAAACACACGAATCTATGGGAGCCACTCCTAGCAAACTGCCATGTGTCTCTACTGTCCCCTGAGGCCAGAAGAATATAGGATCCTCTAGAGCCAGAGCTCCAGACAGTTGTGAGCTGCCATGTGGGTACTGGGACCTGAATCCAAGACCTCTGAAGAATACCTCAGCTCTTAACTGTGCCATTTCTGCCTTCCACCTCCTCTAATTTCTTTCTTTGAGATGGGGACTCACCATGTTGACCAAGGAAGCTTCACACTTCTGCTCCTCCAGCCTTATCTCCTGAAAGACCTTGCCAAGTCAAATGAATGTCACTATTAGTTTTTTTTAAAACAATTTCTTCTTTGTGTTGTTTCATTAATTATTTTTGTTTGTTCACTGTTCTATTACTAAAAAAGACAACTTGACCACAGCAACTCTTATAAAAGAAAACATTTAATTGGGGCTTTCTTACAGGGAGCATGGCAGCACATAAGCAGACATGGTGCTAGAGAAGTAGCTGAGAGTTCTATAGTGGATCCACCAGCAAAAGAGATAGAGATGGAGAGAGAGAGAGAGAGAGAGAGAGAGAGAGAGAGAGAGAGAGAGAGAGAGAGAGAAACTAAAGTGGCACAGACTTTTGAAACCTCAAGGCCTACCCCTAGTGACACATTTCCTCTAATAAGCCATACCCCCTAATCCTTTAAGAATTCTACTCCCTGATGACTAAGCATTCAAATATATGAGCTGTGGGGTCATTCTTATTCAACCCACCACATTTTCAAGATAAATTTATGAGTAGTAACCTCTCACTCTGTTGATGTCTTAAAACATTTTTATTTTACAGTCATTTGTACATGATAGTTGCGCTGGGTATAGAATTCTAGGTTGGCAGCTGTTTGTTCTAAGCATTTTGTCTTTCACTTTTCTCTGTTTTCAGGACTCTTATTTAATATTTACCCACTCTTGACATTCTGTCCTGCTCACTTCCTAGCTTTACTCCATGTTTTCAACTCTGGCTCAAGCTCTACTCTAGATTCTAATGCAGTTTCAGCTTTTCAAAAATCTAGCTATTTCTTTGATCTTGAAAGAGCTGTGATTCACCCTTTTGTTGAATTTTAAAGATTTGAGTATTGTTCCACATGTTCCCTTGATAATTATATCTTTTGTCATGTTGCATTGTTCTTATTTTCCTGGTGTCTATTCTTTCTTTAATGTTTTAACATTTAACTTATTACAGCACTAAAGATCAAACCCAGAGACTGACCCTGTGCTCTATCACTGAGCTATATCCTCAGCTAATATGTTAATATTTTCAACGAATGTTTAAAAAAACTTAAAATTGGGTCTGTGTAAGAGTATGTGACCATCCATGCTACTGCCCATGGAGGCCCAAAGTATCAGATCCCCTTGGAGCTGGAGTCACAAGACAGTTGTGAGCCTCATGGTAGGAGTCCTAGGAGTTGAACTCCAGTCTTTGGAAGAGCAGCAAGTGATTTTAAGCAGTGAACTATCTCTCCAGCTTCCTTATTGAACTTCCTAAAGTATCCTTTAAATTGTTTCTACTATACCCCAAACTGAGAGTGACACATCTAATGATGCACCCTTACCATGGTGTGGGTTCACTGATTGTGACTTGTTCACCATAGCATTCTCTTGCAGCTTTGGCTATAGACCTGTCTGGGAGCATCCCTTCTCCAAAGGTATCTGCCAGCTCTTCCAGGTTTTAGCAGTGATGGCAGGTATCTTAGTCAGGGTTCTATTCCTACACAAAACATCATGACCAAGAAGCAAGTTGGGGAGGAAAGGGTTTATTCAGCTTACATTTTCCACATTGCTGTTCATCAGCAAAGGAAGTCAGGACTGGAACTCAAGCAGGTCAGGAGGCAGGAGCTGATGCAGAGGCCATGGATTGATGTTACTTACTGGCTTGATTCCCCTGGCTTGCTCAACCTGCTTTCTTATAGAACCCAGGACCACCAGCCCAGGGATGGCACCACCCACAATGGGCTGGGCCTTCTCCCCTTGATCACTAGTTGAGAAAATGCCTTACAGCTGGATCTCATGGAGGCATTTCCTCAAGGGAGGCTTCTTTCCTCTGTGATAACTCCAGCTTGTATCAAGTTGACACACAAAACCAGCCAGTACAGCAGGTTTTTATGTTAATTGCTTACCTTGAATGTATAGAATCCAAGCCTGGCCATTGGCTGAAGGTGCTGGTTCCTTGAGGAGCAAGCATTAGTCTTTCCTTATCGATGTGCAAGTGTGAAGTTTGCTGGCTTTCCACGGCATGGATTCTCCAGCCCCAGTGATCCTGTCTGTGACAGCTCTGCTCCACTGCACAGGGTCTGCAACCAAGACTCCCGGACAGCTTGAGATCAGCACTCGGCTCCAGCTGAGATGACCCTAATATCTCAAGCCATTTTGCTGTTGCCATGATGTCACCTTGACATGGAATTTCTTCTGCCATTCTAGCATAAGGACTTCTCTCTTAACCTTGAGCTTAGCTGTGGTTTCACATTTCCTTTTTGTTCCGCTTTTCCTGCCATCCCAGCTCCCAGATTTGGAGAGGGGTGAGGCTGGGGTGGCTCAGATCTTACCAGTCTGCTCAGCATGCCTGGCTGGCCACAAGTCCTAGCCCCACTTTCACAAAGCACAGCTGCTTTGGTGTTGGAAGAGACTCACTTATTTCGTGTTCTGTTTTGTTTGATGGCTGTTCAGAGGGAAGAAAGGGCCAATTCCCTCAGAAGTCAGATAATAAGATGAAGATTTCGTTTGTTGAAAGGAAGGAGCCAAGAGAGCAAGGCAGGGAGCCCAGAGAAGAGCTGACAGGGGGAACTTCTTTGAAAGAAGTTCAGAGCTACTTGAGGCAAGCAGGAACGGAGCCAATCTCTGAGGATGCTGAGAGCTCTGAGCAGATCCAGGGGGCCCAGGAGATAAGTTAACACCAGCAGCCTCCACAGAAATGCACACAGTAGCTTCAGTCCTGGGAAGAGGCCCAGGCTGCCTGGAGGCGGCCTGGAGACAAATAAGCAAATGATCCCAGGAAGGGAACTCAACCTGGTCCAGGGAGATTTGATGTTGCTTAACCCTTGTCTGACTGGAGCATCCCAGGGCTTCTTAAAAAAAAGACTTTTCTGTGCCTTTACATGAATGAATCTGGAATGAGAGGCAGCACCCGGTGTTAATGGTCCTTTTGCACTGCCCTCCAGCACTTACCTGAATCAGGCAACATCTATCCCTTCAGGTCAGTGTCTAGAAGTCTGTAGGAAGTGAAGGCACCCTGACTTCTGCAAGATGAGCAGCTGCCCTGAGCTGTGGGGGCTCTTGGGAGGAGACTTAAATCAGGAAGAGTGGAGTCTGCCTGGAACAAGGCAAAGCACTTAAGTTTCTGGATGCCCAATGCTAAGAGGCTCAAGTGACTTTGGCAGACACTAGAAGGTTTTGGGAAGGTCAAAGGCCCCAATCTCCTTTTCTCCCCCCACTCCCCACCTGCAGGGGGCATGAGTGGCAGTCAGGAATGAGGTCATAGAGGGAGCCGGAGACTCAAGTCTATTCTTGTTCAGCTGGTAGGATGTCAATCACTACATCACAAGTGGCCTGATTGGGAGCACTAAATAAATAGCAGGGACACAAATATCCCAGAGTAGGGGTGAGGGGAGAGAGCACAGGAAAGAAGATAGCTCGCCCACTGGCTCCAAGCAGGCGGGAAAGGGGATGCAGGTTTCTTTTCTTTTTTTTTTTTTGGTTCTTTTTTTTCGGAGCTGGGGACCGAACCCAGGGCCTTGCGCTTCCTAGGTAAGCGCTCTACCACTGAGCTAAATTCCCAGCCCCGGGATGCAGGTTTCTTGAGTGTGGGTAAGAGAATATAAGAGCTTTGGGATAGCGCTACAAAGACTGTGTGGGCTCAGAGCTACCAATCTGGGCAGAGGAAATCTTTATGTTGGGGCTCCATGGATGAACAAGAAGTGTGACTCAAGGACTCCTGGGCTGATGAAGGTTAAGGGATCCAGGGATGCTTTCCTCAACTGGGTGCTGGTGATATCGAACACTTCTGTAGACACACCTTGAAGCACTGTGTGTGTGATAATGCATACAATCCTCAGAACAAATGTGCAAGTTGATCAAACTGAAGCACAGACCAAGCTAGCCACTTCCTCATGTCACACAACTAGGAGGATGTGGGGCTACCTTCCAAGTGTTGGCCAACTGCTTTAGGCACTAGTGATCATCGCTGCAGGCTGAGCTGTGTTTATAAGTGGAGAAACAGGTCAGTAGATAATGACAATCTCAGCGCCATTGGCTGCTACAGCATGCCCGTTCTGCGCTCTACCCCTCTGGTCCCCTAGGAAGAGTTCCGTAAGAAAGCGATAATCCCACTCTGAGAAGGGAGGAGAAAGACCACCAACCCAAATCATCACGGCCAAATTTTAAAGCAAGTTTTTGTATTTGTGGACACAGGCTGTCTCTCCCTAAAAGCAGGGTTCAAGAGATCAACACTTGATGTGAGGAAGACAAGACTTTTATAGCTCAGAGGAAGGGCGGCTTCCAAATAAGGGGTTTGGCAGGCAAAGTAGACAGTGTTACTGTAACAGTACCCAATTAATGCTACTCAAATCGATCTGGGTTCCCAAATGAAACACACACACACACACACACACACAATGTGGCCTTTACATTTTGATATGCCTTAAACAGCTCAATGGCTGGCCACTTCCTAGCCTGTGTGTGGCTAATACATCCTCCGAAGTTCCAAGTCAATATTCACTAAAATCTATATTCCATTTTGTCTGTCCTAGACTCAGATGTGCAGCCAATTATCTACCAATCAAAACCAACTGGAGTAGGGTCCCTCAGTCTTATATGTCAAACAGGTTTTGGGGGAACCTAATTAGCATAAGGATACAAGCGACTATAGGTTACAGGAGCAGAATGTAAGCATAGCAAGTTAGTCATAGCAACCTCCTGAAACAAAGACATGGCTATAAGGCAGTCAGAACAACCTTTTGAAAGAAAGGTAGGGTTGCAAGGTGGTCGTTGCAATTTTCTGAAACAAAGACTTGATTGTCGTTCCTGGAATAGGGACCATAGAACCATTTGTAGTTAAGGTTTCAGGCAGGGCAGAGACTAGTCTTTGAGAAACAGAGGTTTAATCTTAAACAAGAATGAACTTAGTTTGTCTTGATTATAAGATGGCTTTTAAGCCTAAAATGGAGGCAGGCTGGTTCGTCCAAAGAAGTAGCAGTGGGCCTGGAGAGATGCTCAGAGGTTAGGAGCACTGGCTGCTCTTTCAAAGGACCTGGGTTCAATTCTCAGCACCCACACGGCACCCTTAACACACGTATACAAGCAGGCAAAAACACCAATGTACGTAAAATAAAAATGAATAAATCATTTCTAAATAGTAGTAGTATTGCTCACATTTGTAAAGATGGGCGAGGGAGGCCTAACGGTTAAGTAACTTGGGAAGGGTCACCAGTTAATAAGTGGCCAGGCTGTGGTGCCACTTGTATGATGTAATTCATCAACCTAGTGGGAAAGCAAGGCGAAGGTGCTGATCTGTGGAGGAAGGCTGTTCTCCTTATGTGGACACAGGCACGCCCTGGCTGTGGCTTCCTTTCCTAAGTGCTTCTGGAAGAGGATGAAGGTACCAAGGACAGCTCCTTCACTCGGCCTTGCTTTCTTTCAATAACAGCAGCTTTGAGAAAGTCTGCCAGATCCTGCCCAGCCCTGCTTCATAGGAACACAGCCGTGCCTGCTCTTTATGGAGAGTCTGTGGCTGCTTCCATACATAGTGGTAGAGTCTTGGGTGCTGCAGTGGAGACCACATCTATGCTGTTTCCTGCTTGACACTTTGGGTGGGGGGGAAGTTTGCTGAAGTGGAGACAGACATCTGCTCAGGAATAGCCTGATGGAATTTAGAGGGAGCAGGGAGGATAGGATCCTGGAGTAACTGTCAGGTTTGGAGCCATGTGACCACTCCTTGTGTGTTCCTGGAGCCCCATCTGTGTGCCAAGCGTGTGCTACTGCATGCTAGGGATACAGAGGTACAGAGGACAACTGGGAGAAGCAAACATGTATTAGTGGGTAGATGATAAATGAGATAGAAACCGATGCCCCTGGGGAAGTGAGCTGGATGTGGCACCCGATGGATGAGGGCAGCAACAATTCCATTCTTACTTATTATCTCAGTGCCGTCTCTTCCCTGAGACTCTAGACAATGACAAGTGGGCCCAATACATCAGAAGGCGCTGGAAGGTTCAGTCATTCACTGTGTTGTGTGTCAGGGACTAGACAGGCATGGTCTCTGCTCTTGGGGCCTTTTCTTGATTGTCATAGGGGGACAGGAGAAAAAGAGAAAACTGGAAGACATTTTGTAAGCTGAGAGGGGATTTGCAAAGTTGCTTCTGTTCTTCCAACAAAGTAAAGGATGTGGGATGTGGGATGGGGGTTTGGGGGGACAGAGAGAGAAGCAAGAGCAAGAGGCTAGAGAGAAGGGCTGTTTAACATTCTCTCCTTGCAGTGGTTAAGGTCCCCCAGAAAACAAACACAGCAGGCGCCAACCTGAGTGGGAGGGAGGGAATTTACAGGCTCAGCAGGGAGAGCTTCTCCTAGCCGCCTCAGCAGATCAGGAGCCAAGAGCAGAGTGAAGCTCACCATGCAGAAGAAGGTCTCACCAGGGACAGCCATGCGTAAGCTTGGGGGTGTGAAGTCTATTAGAGGCTTGGAAGCATTTGTTCCCGAGCAGAAGGTCAGGGGTCACCATACTGAAAGTATCGATCAGGTCCACATCCGCCGAGCAAATCACCCGCTTCCTTGTGCAAACCTCAGGCCTGATTCTCACTGACAGGCTCACTGGTCCTTCAAAGCAATAATTAGCATTGTCATTAGGCCTGGGTGCATTGATTTTCCAATTAGCCTTTGGTTGTACTGGGATCTCTTGCCTTGCTGGGCTCCAGAAGCTCAGGCTGTCACCAGTGTAAGAGGAAACCCTTGACCAAGGGTAGAGTCAGACAAAATATTATCCACTTCAGACATTGACTTGGAAGTTATAAATGGGTGTTTGCTAATTTTTGATATAAGACCATGACCTTCCTTGTAAGTACAGACTTCCCTTTTCTTCCCTCCGCTTTTCTTTCATAAATCATGCCCATGTGAGATACCTGCTATGATTGAAGAACCTGAAGAACCTGAAGAACCGTTCCTCCAGGTTTCTGTAATTCCCACCGCAGTCCTTATTCTTGTAATTCTGTAACACTCAACTCAACCGCACCTAGATATAAAGTTGCTTGCTTAAGTAAATTGCTTTGATAGGCAAAGCGTTGACAGAAATAATTTTTTTCTTTTGCTCATTCTTCATTAGTTCACATACTATTTAATTAAGAGTATTTATCTGGGACTGTGGAAATGGCTCACGGTACACTGGTCAAGAGGAAGCAGTGTTGCTCTCACAGACGACCTGCGTTCTCTTCTAGGGACCCAGGTTCACAACCATCCACCATAATTCCAGTTCTGGGGGATACATTCTCGTGATACACTTACATACTTGCAAGCAAAACATTCATATGCATAAAATAATACATAAAAACGTAAAAACATTATGTTACTGGCATAAACAGTGATGGACTGGACCCCGCTGTTCTGGGGTAAGCAGTCATGGGAAAGCTGGGAGCAGGGGTGGGTTTCCCTGGAGTTTCTATCCTTCTGTGACCTTTCTGAGAGTGCAGAACCAGCTAAAAGGTGTTGGGATAAAGGGGTCCCTCTCAAACTTCCTCCATACTAGGGCCTGCCAGAGTCGTTTTAGACACTGAGGCCAAATTGGCAGTGGCTGTTCAGTGGTTTGGAGCAGCAGCCAAGATGGCCGGGGGTGTGGTGCTTTGGTAGCAGCACAAGGGGAGTCCTTTTTTAAGCTTGGAATTTTACATTACAAGAAACCTTGGGAGAAGAGAGACACTTGCTAAGTCCACAGCTCAGGGCAAGAGCTTGCAGGGCGTGCTTTCCTCTCAAGAAGAAACTGGCAGTGCTAATGTCTAGATATTCTGTTGCCACATTTCCAGGTGTGACTCATTGCAGCCTGGCTTCTGGGCAAGGTGTCCCAGCCCAGAGCTGACACCATCCTTCTACCACTCTCCATCTCCTCCCCCTCTTAGGTTTGCAGTCACAGGAGCCACACCCACCAGTAGAGGGCACCAGCACAGGGACAGAGCCCTCCTGCTCAGAGTGGGAAGTGGACCAATGAGGTAAGAGGATGAGTAATGATACAGTTAGAGGGATGAGGAGGAGACAATCAGCCAGCACTGCTGTTGACATTGACCGTAGCTGCTGCCAAAACTGGAGATCTAGCCATGGTCTGTGTGACCCCAGCACCTTGGCACTGACCATGGTGGTTGATGACACAGGAATTCTGAGTAAACAGCAGGCACTAGCTTGGCATCAGGTTCTCAGATTCTGACAATGAGAAAGTCCTGGGAGAGCCAGGGCACATAGCCTCCTCCCTCAGGAGAACCTTCTGGCTCCTGAATCTTGGAGGACCCTAGCACCCTACCCAGCAGACTGGAGTGCTTAAGGCAGAAGGATGATGAATTTCAGAAGCTGCTAGGTGGGGAGTTGGAGGGTGGAAGGGTCAGACCACCATCTTTGGAGACAGACCAACTGAGTTAGAATCATGGTCCTGCCTTTTGTGACTGAATATTCACTTATATGACATAAATATATATGGATAAGGGCAAATATACCCCATGTATGTGATATATAATGTGCATGTATGTCCATGTATACATATGTATACATTCCATGATTAATTATCTGTATATATGGGCGTGTGTGTGTGTGTGTGTGTGTGTGTGTGTGTACTCAATTTTCTGTTTCCTCATCAGTAAAATGGGAATAGGTGTGACAGGTACCTGAGCCTCCTACCACTGTCTGACCCACAGCAGAGGCCTGAGGTCAGCCTGCTCAGCCTCTCTTGGCATCAGTTTCCCTTTTTAGGATGGTAGGTATCCTTAGTGGCGATATGTCTGGGTCCCTTGACAGCAATGAGGATTTACGGTCCGGCGCTCTTGGGCAATAGTGTTTTCTAAGCAGACATCAGATCCTCCTGGCATTGGAAAATCTCTGGATCTGGATCACAGGATCTTCCGAGCTAAGTCAATATAATTTTCTGCATTGCCTCCAAATCTCCGAAGGCTTGAGGTGGGTTTCATTACTCTCCCTTCTGATTCAGCCTCTGGCCTCCTCATCTGAGGCTTTCCAAATCCTGTCGTAGGATTTCCAATATTTCTGCAAATATTTTTATACCACTCTTCTTCCAAAGGCAGAGGCTGTACTCTCCCTCGCCTGGTTGCGGCTTAACTGCACTCAGCCCCAAAGGGCAGAGTGTGGCAGAAGGCGGTATGGGCTCCTGAACCTCTGTCCTCAGTCAGAGAGGCTGCCTGGCCCTCCTCCCCTCTGCCATCTTGCTCTGACAGAAGCCATTCAAGGTGCTTCCAGGCACCGAGGCTTCCTGCCAACAGCCACCTCTCCTTGTCCTAGCATAGATGAGTAGCTGCACAGCTTCCGTCCAGCTTGGTGGTGGCTGCAGCCCAGACCCGAGTGTGCCCTGTCATTGTCTGAAAGGCTCTGGGCCTGAACCACCCAACAATTCTACACATAGACCTCCTGATCCTCAAACGGTGTTGCTTGTTTCTGCTTTTGCTGTGTTGGTGGTAGGCTTCTTGGAGAAAACAGATCTGCAGTAACTGGTTCCGGAAACAACTGTCTTCCTGAGGGGAACTAAAAAACCAGATCTCCAACCCACCCCCCACCCACACGTGCCTGCTTCTCCTTTGGGAATGGTGCCCTGAAGGCAGAAGGTGTTGCCTCAGGTAGAAAGGATTTGCATTGGTGAGGCAAAGCTCCCTAGAGATGCCACAGGGGCAGATGCCACCGTCTGACTGACTCGTCCATCACTGGAGTGGCCTGAGGCCTGAGCCCTGAGCGTGGCAGGGAGGGGACTCTGGAGACCTGATTTCCAGAAGGGTCTCCAGTTGGATGTTGCCCTATCTCCCTTGAGCAAGGGGACATGCTTGCCTTGGTCTCCGTTTTCATTAGAGAGCCAGCCTTGTGCTCAGCACTCCTGCCCGTGTGGAGAAGCTCGGGGTGGTTCAGTCAGAGTAATCAGGGGGTAGAATTCCAGGCCAACACCCCACTCCTCTAGTTCAGACCTCAGAGATGCTGCGGGGATGAGGGGTGAGGGAGGAAAGCTCTGGAAAGTAGCTCATTTCCCTTTTGAAAGTGATAAAGTGCAGGTTAATAGGATGCTCCAAGCCTGTGCATGTGATAAGCCCGTTAATGCTGTCCATAGCTTGAATTCCTGCGGCTTAAATCTGGGAGGCGGGGTTAGCCCTAGCCCCAGCAGCATGTTCTGATCAAAGCTCTTCTTCTTTCTTCCCAAGAGAATCCAACTAAAAGGAGGTCCCGAGCCTCGTTGCAACACGAGGCCCTGTGATCAAATTCAGGTATGGATACGAGACAGGTGGGCTTCTGAAAAACAACCTCTTAAAGGAAACCGATTGCGCTGGAGGGAGGAGCCTTAGTCCTTGCCTTTTTAAAATCTCGGCTGCCTGGAATTGGGATGGGATGGCTGGAGCTTCAGCAGCCACTGAAATGTGAAGGGCCTCGGGAGTAAAAGCCATAGGCTGAAGGTGGTGGAGCAAACAGAGAAATATTAAATATACGCCACCGTGTCTTTCTTTTCTTTCCTCTGCTCTGGGGTGAGTCCGGGGGCCTTGTGTGCAGTAGGCAAAGCGCTGAGGTACACTTTCACTGGCTTCTGTTCCAAACGCGTTTCCTATAGTGAACCATTTACTCCTCACAGCAGCTGTCATTGACAGATCTTTTTATTCTCACTCTACAGGCAAGGGAACGAGAGACTGGGGGAGCCCTCAAGGTTCCGTAGTCTGAGAGAATCAAGTCCTGCAGGGACCCTGAAATCTAAGCTCCTGTGCTCTGTGGAGCTTCCCCTGACCAGCTCCTGGTAACTGAGGGGCTTCCACGTCTGGTCTGTGTACCCAGCCCTGCCCTTGTGTGTGTGTGTGTGTGTGTGTGTGTGTGTGTGTGTGTGTGTGAGAGAGAGAGAGAGAGAGAGAGAGAGAGACAGACAGACAGACAGACAGACAGAGAGACAGAGAGAGAGAGACAGAGAGAGGAAGCCCTAGCTTGCTCCAGCCATTGCTATTTTGAATTGTTTGTTGTCAGCTGCTCAGCTAATGCCTATTCGACACAGTTCCCAAATTGATTTCGTGCCTCCAGGCGCTTGTTCAAGCCTCCCCTTCTGCCCAGAATACCCTCTCCCTTGTATCCTCCTCTGCTGCACAACTCAGCGGCCTGCCTGGCAGTCACAGGCTCTGAACGCTGCCTCCCAAACTGCAGACCACCTTGCGGGCAGAGAGACATGACTTAGTCTCTGCAGCCAGAACATTTAACCTGGCCTGGCACTCAATAACTGTGCGATAGGTGTCCCCTGAATGTGACCGAGCGGTGGGATGCCAGTCTCCTACCAAAGCAGGACCAAACAGTGCAACATCCAACATATTGGGGTCCACTGGTCCCCTCTCCTGCCCCCTGGCTTGTCTGCCCACAGTCCTCTACCTTGTTTTCAAATCCTGCAACAAAATCCTTTTTATTCAAAGTGCCATGGACTCACTTTAAAGTGCACTCTGTGCCATGAACACTTTACATGTGGCTGGTTCTCTACAAGGGAGGTTTTAAAGTCAAGGTGTCCGTGGTGCTGGAGGAACAGATTCAGGAGAGCCCAGGACTTCCCTGTGCCCCACAGCCCAGTTCTTAGAATCAATGGTTCACTGCTCAAAATGCATTGAGTGGCTTGGGCTCCCCACAGGACTGGTTCACATCCAGTCTCCTCTTTCCCATCTGGCCTTGGTTTCCCCAGGGTGATTACTGATCCCCCAGGATGGCTGTGGAGTCTATGACTTCCTCTCAGCTACGAATGAACAAAAGATTGACGGTCTTTCTTATGCAGGAAAGTAAATGGGGCAAAAGAGGCTCAAAAGAAGTGAGTAGAGGCTTGGGCTAGCCAGGCAAGCTCTGTGTGAGCTGCTGGAAATGCCCTCCGGGTTGTGTGGACCTCTGTAGTCAGGGCCTACCATCTTCTCTCTGGACCATGCACAGCATGAGTGCCCTTCTGAGTTCATGAAAGAATAGAACAGATGCTTGCTGGGAGAGGCCTTAGACGACAGACAGGTCTGTCACCAGAAATTCTGGGGACGGGATTTCCCTAGATTGGACTGCATGGCTCTTTGAGTATTGACATTCAGCAGCAAATGCCTACTTGGGAATTCTGGGAATGCTGTTACCTTGTCTGTCTGAGAGAGGTGGGGCCAGATGCCAGAAAATCACCAAAATACTGGAAAAATCCTTGACCCATGTAGGTCCCCAGAGCCACATGACGCTAAATACAAGCTGGCTGGTGTATTACATCTCTGAGGATCTAAGGTGAAAGGCTTCACCAACGGAAGTGTTGCAGCCCTGAAGGGACCAGTATCCTGGCAGTCAGAGGCCAAGGACACCACAAAAGTCACACCACACAACAAACCTCACACAAGAGCTTTATTGGGAGAAGCACAAGAGGGTGGCTGTGTCTGCTCCTTTGAGAAACAACAGAGAACTGGGCAGAAGACAGGTTTATATAGGGTTTCTTGTGGGTGGAGATTTCCAGGCTGGGGATTGGTGGGATTTTAAGACAAGTCCATAGATTGATGGGATTTTGAGCTCAAGGATCGGTGGGTTTCAAGTTCAGGGATTGGTGAATTTTGTGGTGGGTTTTCAAACCCGGAAGTAGACTCAGACCTTTTACCCTATAGTTGGCAGACATTCAGGCTGCTGCCTCTTTCCTCATTACAGCAGTCTGCAGACACACAGCCCATAGCCCTTCTATGGTAAGGGACCAGTATCCTGGCAGTCAGAAGCCAAGGGTACCACAAAAGTTCAAGTTCAAGGCCAACTCTGATGACACCCATCACCTAAATTTAAATTTTAAGTTTGTTTCTCAGCTTTGCTACTTACTACAGAAACAATGATTTGACTCGTAAACCTACCAGTCATAGTTTATCTTATATACCTGGTTATGATCAACACTGACATTGCATAGCCTTTTGCAGCTTCTAAATGTCCATCAGACTCATTCCTGGATCTCTTAGTCAGAGGTGGGGTGGAAAATCGATGTAGAGTTATATAAGTGCATGATCTACAGAGAGAAAAAATGATATTTGATAATGGAACAACCTAACATTGATTGCATTGTTCTTTTTGCAGATAAGGAAACTGCCAAAGATCAAGTATGGTTTACCCAGGGTCCTCGGTAAACATGGAACTGAGGCTGGGTCTTTGATGCTGACCCCAGACATCATTCTCACATCCCACAAGCTCCTGCTGAGAGCCTGCACTCTCTGAGAAGGGAAGACAGAGAGTCCTCCCCTTCCTGTCTGCATTTGTGCCTCTAATAGCATGCACTGAGTTAGACCTGGCCTGCCTCTCTGCTTGTAGATTCTACAATGCATTATTTGTTAAATGCTTCTGTTTGATTATTTATCAACCCAATCATTATTATTGGTATTAATTGCCTATTAATTAATCCTCACACCAACCTTGCTTCATTTACAAGTGACGAAATGGAAGTGTAAGAACATCAGTAACCAGCAAGCGACAGGGCCAAGATTGAAGGCCACCAGGTCTAGCTCTAGAGTCGACAGCCGTGACCAGCCTACATCCACCCGGAACCCTCTGGGCAGACTTGTCAGAGGTGGCCTTTGAGGTGAGACCTGGAAGATGCTCGGGGCACAGTGCTGGGCAGAGGGGGGATTCACAGAGCTGTAATGGCTGAAGCGGAGTGCGTGCTTCAGGGAGCAAGCTGGGCTGGCGAGGAGGGAAGTGGCTAAGATGCAGACAGCACACAGGTTGTGTGGAGGACATGTGTGCCCTCCTCCAAGCGGTAGGAGCCTTTGACATTGTCAGAAAGTGGCACAGTTGGCTCAGCCTCAGAGGTCAGGGTGTTGGGCGGGAGGGAGAGTGAAAGTTTTTGTGAGTCCATCATGACCTCTTCCCTTAAACCTTCTGGTTCCTAATTTTCTCATCGTGTTACCTCTGAACCCTGGCCTCCTGGATAACTCATCAGGAGTCACTGTAGCTGCACACCTCAGACCAGCTCTTGGGAAGAATGATCACTACACACTGCTGGAAGTTGTCCCCAGGATCTCGTGCCTTCTTGTCATACTTCTAGGTTGACCTGAAATGTTGAGTGGCATCAGCATTAACCTAAATGTACCTATCAACCAGGTCTCCATTGCCTCTGCAGTTGACAGTTGCTAGGGAACTATTCTCCATGAGGTCACAGGTATGAGCTGACAGGTATGTGGCAGCGTGACAGGAACATGTATGTTGGAAGCACAAGCCATGTGCTAACTAGCCTGGGGCCTTTCAGACCTGCTGGCCTGGTTCCAAATGTCCTGACCCTCCACGGCATGGAGATGCTGAGTACACTCTTCTTGGAGTACTGAGATCACACCAGGATCAGAGTGAACCCTTAGGCCCCTATGTGATCTGGTTCTCACAGCAAGTCTTTGACGTACAGTAGAAAGTCAAGAACTAGCTCTTACATGAACAGTTACCGGGTAAAGAGAGGATGCTTTGCTCCCCAGGCCCAGGGAACTCACTGAACATCTCCCTTTAATGCCTTCCAGTGGCTCCATATGGAATCCTGTTCTTCCACAGACATTTTGTCTTCACAGTGTCTATACAGGACCAAGCTGCATGTGGTGACCAGGGCCTACAACAGAGCCTTCTTTCGCTCTGGGCACAGCTTGAAATGAATGCTAATAGTTTGACTGAGTATCTCCATGAGTTCTGGGGGCACTCCAGACCCTCAAGAGACAGCCTATGGAATCGGCCTTTTTTTTACAGATCAGGGGCCATACTGGGTGTTCTCCAGTGGTCAAAGAAATCTGTTTTAGAACTGGGGGAATATGCCATGAGATTAGTGTCCTCACTGGTCCACATGAAACAGTCAGGTAAAAATTCATTTATCACCTGGCCCACGGTGACAGTGAATAAAATGTTGTTCTGGGTCCCTAAGACCTGATGTTATATGGGCCAAGATCTAATAATTCTAGGGCTCAGGTTAGCACAATCTCCTGGTCACAGATGGCTCCAGGAAGCCCGGGCAACAGTGCCTTCTCACGCTTTGGCTCTCCCTCACAGAGAAGCTCCGTGTGACTGAGGCAGGAACCAGGGCACAATGCTGTCCACTGTTACTGCTTCTCTGGTTGGTGGCTGAGCCCCCTGTGGGGCAAACACCAAATGCTGGGATGCTATTCCACATGTAAACTCTTGGGTGGATCCTGCATTGAGATTTGGCTCTGGCTTGCCTAAAACCCTAGTCCTAGCATCTCCCACTAAATGCAGTCACCAGTGGAACTCCAGATGCCAGGGTCCCATGGTGGGAGGCAGCCCTATAGATAGAGAACCCAGGCTAAGTCTTTCTATTTCGTTTACCCAACCACGGGGAAGCTCATAGGTCATCACAGAGCACACACTGGAAGAATGGCCGCTCTGTGCTCTACACCCAAAACACACCCTATTTCTGTAGCTTTACTCACATCTTGAGCCAGATCGACGTCTGATGCTCCACATTAGAAATTGGGAAAAGTTATGGTTTCAAACTAAATTTGTACTGTGACGAACTGTAGGACTGTGTGATTGGTTTTGGCTGTCTCGGACATTCAACCAGGACGTACAGCTGCAACCCTCTCTGTTTCTGTCTTTCTGGTGACTCCTTGGCAAGGCCCTTCTCCTCTCTCTCCCAAGAGTGGGGACCGAGGGAAGTCCCTCATCCTTCTTGCATGCATGGCACCACCTGGGGCTCACCCATGGCTCTCAGGCGTCCGTCCACAGTACCGGGGCCGATGGGATGCTGCTAGATTTCCCTCAGTGTGTTCTTCATGGAGATGGGCTGACTCCAGAGTGAATGATACTCACATCTTCTGTTCTAAGCTTTGACCTCTAACCATGACACCAGGATGACAGGATGTGACCCCCTTCTGGCACCAGGAGAAATAGAAGCTTCAGACTCTTTACAGAGTAAATAAGGAAGCCATTTCTCCCTCCCAAAGTCCGCGCATCCCCTCCCCATGTCTCAGAGAATGACTTCTCAGCTCTGTTCAGTCGGAATCCAGGTAGAGTTCACATCTCAGTCAAAACAGCAGGGGCACAGCGGGTGACTGGGTGATCCTGGGACACCCAGTGAGGACCTCCACGAGTCCCTCCCATGTCTTCAAATTCAAGCACTCCTGTAATCTGTTCTCTGCGTGCTCTTCCTTAATGCACGCCCATGTGACTGCCCCAGGTTTCTGGCGATCACCTTAATCTACAACATAATATTTTTGGTGTGTTTGTATTTCTCCTCCAGTTTACCTCTGTAATTCGCCCCTCTCTCACCCCTCTGCCTGTGGGATTTGCCTCTAGTCCTTTGTCTTGGCCTAGAGATAAAAAAGGGCACTGGTTCCTCCATGGCAAGGAGCTGCCTAGAATTTCCAAGCATGATAGGATCAGCATCTCCAGAGAGGAGCAGCCAAGTTCTGCAAGAGTGGCTCCGTGGAAATGAGTTCAACGCCCGAATCTTCTCAGACAGCTTCATTCTAACTATCGGAGCCCTACTTATTCCTGACCAACACCCGATGCCCAACATCTATGGTTTTTCACTGAATTTGTGCTGCAGCCATCTTAGGGTCAGACTGTGTTTTCAGTTTGGACAGTGTAAGCCCCGCCACTGGGAACCAGAAAGTCCTCATGCCTTTGTCCCCGTAGCTTGAACTGAAACCCATGAATTCCAGTCCCACCCTCTCGTTGGGTTTCCTGGCCAAATCAATCTGCTGGCTCCGGCCCTGGCCAGCTCCTCTCCAGAATCATTCCACTGACGGTAAGTTCATCTGCAGGTTTGCCCAGCAAGTAGATAATGAACCGTTGAGAATGAGATTGGAAAGGGAAACCAGCCAACATGGTGGACTCACTCCCATTGGGGCGGAGGGATAGAAGTCACCTCAAAAGGGAAGGAAGGGGAACATTTAGGCCCCGGCTCTCATTCCCCTCAAGAATGGTAACGTCATCTCTTGAGGAAGCTGGCTGTTGTCCCTGACTTTGGGTAAAGCCTCAAAATGGAAAATGACAGTCCACGGCTGCACTGAAATCTAGAGGGCCCAGGGGTCGTGACCCAGGGGGCCGAGCATGAGCCAAAGACCCTTGGCTTTGCCTGCTGTGGTCTTCAGCAACGTTCACCGGTGCAAACTACTTCTCCTTCACCCTCAGACAGCTAGAAGGTGAATTTTCACTGCCTTCATCTCTAGCCAGGCAGATGACAGGCCCCATCACCCGCTCCTGTCTCTGAGGGTATATTTCCTGCCACCACCCAAGACATCAATTTCTATATCTGTTCCCATCCAGTATTGCAAGCGTCAGGACTCACTTAGACGGATGTACTCTGGAAAGGGAATGTACGGGGGGAAAGGGGCCAGCTCATAAAACAGCTGAGAAGGCAAGATCTCGTGTAAAAGGCTGGGGAAGGGCTGGCAGCCCCAGGCAGGCAGGAACTATTCAGGATTCACCCAACCTTTCCTGGACTTGGACAGAGCATGTGTTGCTGAGAGCTTGTGTGAGCAAAACCAGGAAGCCATGGTCAGCCGTATCCCTGTACAAGAGAGCAGAGCTTAGCGGTCTGTACTCCTCAGGGAAGGAGCCGTGTCATCTGGGCAAGGGGGCCAAGAAAGCTAAAAGCTTTCAGGGATGCCCACATTCACACATCTGACCATTTGCTCTGCAACGGAACAGGCCTCTCCTCTCTCCCTCCCTCTCTTTCTTTCTTTGTTTGTCCCTCCCTCCCTCCCTCCCTCTCTCCCTCCTTCCCTCCCTCCCTCCCTCCCTCCCTTCCTTCCTTTCTTTCTTTCTTCCTTTCCAAAAAAAATGAGATTTATTCATTTTATTTTATGAGTGAGTACTCTTCCCACATTTTACGTATGTTCACCATACTCATGGCTGTTCTCAGAAGTCAGCCCCTAGAACTGGATTTGTGGACAGTTGTGACCCATTAGGTGGGTACTGGGAATCGAACTCAGATTCCTCTGTAAAAGCAGCATGAGATTTTTTTTTTAAAACTTTTTGTTGGTTCTTAGTGAATTTCACATCACGCACTCCAATCCAACCCATCTCTGTCTCCCCTCATACCTGCCCTTCATCCTTGCAACCACCTGCCAACAGAGGGGGGGAACATCTCATTGTGGAAGCCCTAGTGTGTCCCAGGATTCCCTTTTGTCCACCCTTCTTTGCTTGCAAGTATTTATTGCAATGACTTCTTGGTCTGGTGTGGGGCCTCTGGCTTCTGATACTCTATCAGTATTAGACCCTCTCAGACATCCTGTTGTTGCCCTGTGTCATGGCGATGCTATAGTTCTGTATCTGTAGGACTGGCCCCTTTGTGTACTCCAGCAGGTCATCAATGATGCAGGGTTGGAGTGGGCCAATCCAAAGCCCTGAATCTGGGCCTGACAGGTATCTGAGAGAGTCAGTTTGTCAGCTCTCTTGCTTTCACACCCTCGGGGCTGGCTCACTGACAACCAGGGCCAGCTTAACCCTGCTGCCCAGGCAAGGTGTGGGGCCCACCCTCCCGAGTGTTGCAGCTGGTGAGGAACATGACCTGTTCTCCCTCTCTCATGACCCTGGGACCAGCTCTCCCACCTGCCCTAGGTGGCGAAGGATGAGGGAGGGGGTCATGTCACTGCACAGTAGACAAGTGGCAAGGCTAGCTCTCCCATGCTCATGCCCTCAGGCCAGCTTGTTTGCCTGTGCCCCTTCCCACCCCTGCAGGGTCAGCTCTACTGTGTTCCCTAGGTGAGGTTCAGAGCCTGCTCTCCTGAGTACTGCAGCTGGAGAGGGACAGGGACAGCTCCCCTGCTCTTGTGACCTCAGGACTAGGTCTCCCACCTGCTGCAGGTGGCAAAGGGTGAGGGGGAAGTGGGGTCCCTCTCACTCATCCATGACACTGTTTGGGAGAGATGAGTGGTAGGGCCAGCTCTCTCCACACTTATATATTCCCGGAGCTGGCTCACCCTCAACTCCCTGTGTGGGCTCGTTCTCCCCAGGGCCAGTTCTACCATGTTGAGCAGGTGAGGGTTGAGACCAGTTCTGCACAGCCCTTAGACATTGACTTGGCCCCAGGTGAGCAGCAGACCAGACTAGGGAGTCTACCTGACTTTGGATGACAGAGACCTCTGGTGCTGCAGGGCCACGGACCCAGACATGGCCCCAGGTGGCAGCACATGGCAGGACCCCACCATGGTCCTAAGTGGCATCATTGGCTACTCGCATCAGGCTGTTCCTCACTACCCTTGAGTCTCTAGCTCTGCTTCTCTTCACTACGCCCACATCCTTTTGCTTCTCTTTCTCAACCCCTTACTTACTCCTCTTAGTTGCACCCCGGGGTCTCTGAGTGTCTGGAGTCATCTCAGGAGCGGTCTCAGGAGTGCTGTGTTCAGCCTGTGCGTTGTGGCACCAGGAAAGGGTCATCTCCGGCTGCTAACCATTCAGGTGTTCACAGGTCAGAACAGAGTTTGGACGCAGCCTCTCTCCTCTCTGCCACCTACTGGCGACACAGCAGCCACATCTGCAATGGCTCTAGGGGCAGGACAACAATGCTCTCTCTTAAAGGCTGAGCCATCCCTCCAGCCCCTTCCTTTCTTCTTGGACCTTGGGTCATATCTCTTTTCAGTCTTTCATAGACCTGTAGTCTAAAGACAATTATTAGAATCAATAAGCTTACCCATCCAGACTATAAATCTACATTGCTACCAGGAAAGAAAATCTTTGAAGTGTGTGTACATTAAATCCTGTGGATTTATGGGCACAGCCTGATCATCAGTTTGGCTGAGAGTCTGGTTTCCGAGTTAACCTGCGCTAGCACCTTGCTCTCCGTAGGCTCACCCTGGCCTTGGTCACAGCCCCACCAACCATAGGAGTTCAGATCCTACAGCTCCACTCTGATCCCCTGAGCTAGTTTGAGAGCCTTGCATCTGGGGAGTTCTGGAGCACCTAGGTCCTCACCCCTTCCCTGGCAAGCAGGAAAGTCAGCCACAAAAAGCCAATCCCTTCAAAGCTCCAAGGCTCACTCCCACTCACCCTCCAAAGATTATTAATTTCATCATTCTTTTTTGAGATCTTGCCCAGAGGGAGCCTAACGCCTGCCATCGGCTATATATGGTCTTCTACAGCACCCACTGTGCCGGGTTACCCACAGTCACTCTTCCTACAGTCCTGGGATCCTCCCTCTTCCCCTCCAATGGGCTTGCCTGAGACATCACTGTGCCCCAAATGCACACCTTTGGGGCACACTGCCTAGCGTTCCCTTTGCCTGCGACAGGCTCCCATCCCACTGTGAGCACTTTTGCCCACTTACCTCCCTTCCCCTGCTTCCTAAGCTCTATATTACTATTTCTAACACAGCTTGTTTTCTTCCCTGAGCCTGCCTATGTTTAATCCTTGCCCACCCAATAATGACCCTTTTGTGCTGGTCCGCAGGAATGAACATCCATTGATTTTAAGTAAAAGCTGCTCTCGCTACAAGACAATGGCTTCGATTGGATTGTTTATTCGTATGAGAAAACAGTCTTTCTTATCCTATCCTATTACATGTTGGTTGTTCATCTGCTTAATCCATTTTTATTGAGCAGCTACTATATATAACCCAGGCACCAAGTTAAGTGCCAAGAACGGAAAGGTGATTAGGGCATGGTTCTTACCCTCAGAGGCTTTGCAGTCTAATCAGAAACCCTTCCACAAAGGCAGCACAAAATACGGGCGCTGCTGTATTCAAAGCATGGACAGAATATGACTTCTCTGTAGATTTGTTTCCGTTATTAAAAGGACTATTTGACCAGAGTCATGTACCCAGAAAGGATCAGAACCAGGGATGCTGTAGGTCTTAACCTCCTCCACGGCATCCAAGATGGTGGAAATGGAGGGCAGGCATGGCAGCAAAAATGGAGAGACGGTACATCAGTGGGTGGAAATAACAATATGGATGCAGGATGTCTACCGTCAGTGGTCAGCTAATGAGCTCTCCAACAGAGACTCTGTGACTTGGAAATGTGTCTGCTATTAACAGAAACTGAAGGCTAGGAGGGAGTCCAGAGGCTGAGGGGGCGTGGGTCAGTTAATCCTCCAGGGTCATTAAAAGACTAGGCCAGAATGGTGACACGGACCAAAACAGTTAACAAAGAGGGTAGATCAAAGAAAGTCCTCCTGAAAGACAAATCTGGTCATTTAAAGCTTTCTTTTAGAATTTTAATGTCATACGATTCACACAACTAAAGTCAATTATTCTCAAGTGGACAGTTCAGTGGTATCTATACACAGCAGAATTTATAGCTGTCTTTTCATTGTCCCCCAAAGAAAGCCTCCCCCCTTTACTAACTAACTGCCGGGTCATGTGATAATTCTATGTCAAACATGAGAAACCAGCCACTTAATTGCTAACCAGAAAACTGTTTTTAGATGGCCAATAATGAAAGGGAAAAGGACTGTAGGACTTGGAGAAACCCAGGTTCAGGTAGGTAAGGACATACGCTAAGGACTAAGCCAACTCTTCCTGTTCTCACACGTAAGTCAGTATGCCTTTCCCAGCCTCTGTCAGCTGGAGGACACTATGAAATCTCATGCCTCTCAACAGAATCAGAGATGTAGCATACAAGACCTGTCCCATGGAGATCATAATCAGGAACCCACTCTCCTCTCCTGCATGCTGGATGCAGGCAGCCATAGTAGCCTAGCAACCAATGTGGGAGGAACCACCAAGTCGAAGAAGCCTGGACCTCTGGGTTACCAACAAGCAGACTCAGTAGCCCTTGTTTTAGACTTAGAGTAGACTGAACTTTTCCTGCATGAATTCATGAGTCCCTTTTGCAACGATAGCATTTCCACAGAGAGAACCACACCTTCCTCAGAGACCTACTGCTTGAAGCCAACATGAAAGATCAAAGGCCAGGAGAGGCCAGAGGCCAGATGAGCTTCGGGGGACCAAGGGGTTTGAGCCCATGTTCTTTCTAAGTCGCAGGCTAAGAGAGGCCCAGAATGGGCCTCTGGCCAATCTTAGCCGTCTGCTGGGCCAGCATCGGGACCAGGATGACCCAGAGGTGCTCCTGGGGAGGGAAGGCAAGCAAGACTCTGTCTATTATATCACTTCAATTAGGAAAATTGTGAGTTTAAAAAAAAAGTGTCTGTGTGATGGAATGAATAGGTTTGAGCGAGCTGAGACTCAGAAATCTGTCACTGCTGCTCTGTCTTCATGGCTTGTGCTTCCTTTGATAATTTCCCATCTGTCTCCCTTCGCTTGGGAAGAAAGTTCCACTGGCGATGGAAAATTCCAAATGTGTGATGGGGTGATGGCCAGGGAAGGCAGCCCAGCAGCACAGAGGCATGTCCATGATAGGGACAGGTCCTGCCCCTGCCCAGAAGGACAAAGGCATGTGCATGGCAGGAACAGGTCCTGCCACAGCCTGGACAGAGGCATGCTAATAGCAGGCAAAGGGCATGCCATGTTGATTCTCTGGCATTTGGAAGGGGCCATTCTTTCTTGGGCAAAACTATCCCCAGAGTTTCAGTTATTCTCGGTATCCTCGGCCCCATCCATTCAATGGCACCGGAGCCTTGTCACTGTGACAACCACACATTCCCAAATACCTGTAGGCAGGGGTTGTCTCCTCACTCCTAGGCTGAGAGCCACGGCATGAAAGATAGAGAAAAACAGAAAATTTAGAAATGTAGAGAAGATGGGCCATAGCAAGGTGAGAGGTGAGAGGTGAGAGGTGAAAAGATGAAAGGTGAGAGGTGACTCGTGAAACTCTACTGTTTACACAGAGTTGTCTGTCATCTGCAAAGGCTCCATCCCTCTTGGTGTTTCCTCATTTTTTCCCCCTTTCCCAACATGACTCAAAATTGAAGTTTTTCATTTTCTTTACATTTTCCCACCAGCCCCCACCTCACGCCATAGGCATTCCTGATCATCTGTTGGTTTGTCCTCTCACATGATCTAGTACTTGTCTAATAACCACCTTATTTTCTCCTCAGATTAATGGATTGATAGAACAGATAGGAATCCAAGTTAGGAAGACCACAGCAGCCAAGGCTGTGTCCTAAAGGAATTGGACTTAGAGACGTAGCACCAGACATCTGGCTGCAGGCTTCTCTGTAAAATGTCTAAAAGAGAGGGTGAAGAGTCAGGATGGTGGCAGTGGCAATGCTCACACTGATGCTTCAGCCAGATGATGGGTAGGAGGAGAATTCCCAGCGCTTCTGGCAAAAGTCTGTATGGATTCAGCTTGACGTGACTGCAGCCATCTTGAGTTGTAACTCCCGTGATGCAGCTGTGTCCCTCTAGTTCGTTTCTCCTGAAGTTTCACACCAAACTACAGCCAGTAGTTTCTGGCTTTTCAATTAGACTCTAATGCCAGGAATATACCTGATGGTAATTTAGCACAAACCAGGTACATCTCAGCTTAGATGAGCTCACTTCTGTCCTAAACAGAATATGCTCGCCTTCCTCTTCTTCCTCTTCTCCTTCTCCTTCTCCTCCTCCTTCTCCTTCTTCTTCTTCCTTTTCCTCCTCCCCTCCTCTTCCTCCTCCACCTCCTCTTCTCCCTCTTCCCCCTCCTCCTCCTCCCTCCTCCCCCTCCCCCTCCCCTTCTTCCTCCTCCCCCTCCCCTTATTCCTCTTCTTCCTCTTCTTCCTCTTCTTCCTCTTCCTCCTCTTCCTCCTCTTCCTCCTCTTCCTCCTCTTCCTCTTCGTCCTCCTCCTCCTCCTCCTCCTCCTCCTCCTCCTCCTCCTCCTCCTCCTTCTTCTTCTTGTCAGGGTCCCACTAGTCTCGCTGCCACTCAGGACCATGCTCCTATCTGTACATCTGGCGATAAATGTCATCCTGCAATTCTGGACCATCCTGCCTCAATTTCTTCTGTTTCATGGTGCCTTGCTGCTGGTATTTTCAAACTAAGCAACGGCATTCCAGAAAAAAAAAAAGTTGACAAATATGAGGCTTTCGTGCTGGTGGCACCATAAGGAGATCTGAACCCTTGGGCGGTGACCGGGAGGATCTGATGACTGGGGGGGGGGGGGGGACTTGTATCTGTAACTTTTCTGTCTGTGGTCATTTGGAATGAGGTGCCAGGCATGACTGTGGCCCCCGTCGTCACCCTATGGGCAGAGGAGACTCGAGCAGTTGGCCCGGATGCTCACCACCACACACAACCTCCTCACTAAAAGCCCTTTCTCCCATGGTGCAGACCAATGATGCATGCCGACTGCATTCACTGATGAATTCAATCAGGCGATCGGCTCGACTATCTCTCAATTATCATTTTCTCTTAATTATAATACGCATCTCTCCCCTTCCCGGCACACATCTTAACATTTCTGAAATAGGCATGGGTCTTAAAATAGATGTGCATATTTATTGTGAAGTTTCACTTTTTGGGGGGGGGCGGGGAGGCAGCTATTGAATCAAGGGAGCGTCTCGTAATCAGTGGGATATTAAAATTGAGGAAATAGGGTAATCGCCGGAATTGATTTCCCGTTTTGATGAAGTAGAGATAAGATTCTCCTGGGTAGATGGAGGCACCTGTGCATGCTAGCGGATGCAGAACTCTTCACCAACAGCCTCCGTGGGCTTCAGGCGCGTCTATGGGGTTCGATGCCATTGGATGCTTATGAACCCCACCCCCAGTGTGCTCAGTCTGGTCTGTCTTTTGCAAGTTTCATGATGGAATTGCTTTGGGCCTGTTCTGCTGTCGATGCCTCTGCTGACTGGGCTCAGTGAGGGGCAGGGCACTGAGGTCTCCCTCTCAGCTCCTGAGTCTCTAGAGAGAAGCCCACTGCCCGTGTTTCTGCTCTCATTTCTGTACGTGGAGTGATTGGTTATCCTACGATGGATGATTTCATGTGTTCACTTGAATAGGTTGAGGGATGCCCAGCTAGTTGGGAAAACTTTATTTCCGGGCATATCTAGCGGGTGTTTGGGGAAGAGATTTGCCTTTGCAACAGCAAACTATACAAAGAGCTACCTTCCTGATACAGGCAGGCACCAACTAAACAACGGAGGGTCCAGACAGAATGACAGAGCAGAAGGGAGAAGACCCTCTTTCTCTCTGGGCTGAGGACGAGGGTCTGTCTCTTCCTTCCTCCATACCCTGGAACTTCTGTCCCTCAGCCCTAATCAAATGCCAGCCTCCCAGGTATATAGGGTTATCACAGGACTTCTCAGATGAGCTGGTCCCCATAGCAAATGTCCTATTCTATGTCCCCTTATTGGTTTGGTTTCTCTGGAGAACCATGACCTATCATGCTCAGAATGTCTTGCTAGAAAGGAGGGTAGGATATGGGTGATAAGGCCATGTCTCTTGTGCTGGGGAGAGAAGGGACAGAAGATTATCATGGCAGTGGAGAACCCAAGCAAATGGCCTGAGGTTGCAGGGCCTCTCTTGGGAAGTTCCAAGAACTTAGCGGAACCTGGCCATGGGAGGCAGTGGTACCCAGTAAGTGGTATCTCATGCCTGTGAGATACTCAGAGACATCCTCCAGCTGAGATAAAGAAGTCTCCCACCCACTTCCCCCAGCAAGTTCCACATGGTCCCTCTTCTCAGGACATCTCTCCTACCTTAGACTTGCGGCCATGGAACTGTCTGAACTCTCTGGAAAGTTCTCTTGGGCTTCCTTTTGAGGGTGGGCATCAATGCTGTGGAGTGGGAAGCTGGTGAGGGACAGCTTTGACCATGAGCCAAAGACGCTTGTTTGACGCTGTTCCTCCTTAGCACCCAGAGACTGGGTGATGCTGCAGCTGCTGTCAGGGAAGAGGTAGCAGCTCCCACAGAGGACCAGCCCCACCCCCACCCAGAACCTCAGAGAAGCCCCAAGGAGATCGATCAGCCAGCCTCTCCGATTTGTAATTTCACTTAATGCTATTAAGGGGGCAGTTTGGGCCATTTGCTGGGGAGGGCTGGAAAGGGTCCAGAATCTTCTGCTAATGAATCCCAAGCATTAATCCCATTAGTCTTCCACTGTCTGCTGCTTCTAACGAGCCTGTTCCCATCTTGCTTCCCCTAGAGGAAGGTCCATGACCCCCCCCCCCCAAGGCTCAGGCATATTCCCGTAAACTAAAACCGCGTCGTCCTTCCTCACTGAGGCAATGTTCCCAGAAAACGATGGAGCATCTGGGAGGTCTCTCACACTGGACAACAGGGGCTGTTGCTTCAAGGGAATCACAGACCCTGCTGCACTTTGAAGGGGGTCAGGCCATCATGAATCTCTCCCTCTTTCCTTCCATAACAAGGCTTGAAAGAACACAACCCTCGTGGCTTTCCTGTAATACCCACTTTCTAGGGCAGGCTGCAATCCTAACATAGCAGGCAGGCAGTCCAGAGGTCAGACCTTTGGTGACCCTGCTGAAGAGCATCTCTGATGGACAGTTCCTTCTCTCTACGGAGACAGCCCTGTCCTCTGAATCCACAAGAGGCTAGCTTGGCCCCATCCCATGAGACCACTCTTCTAGTATTTCAGTCTAGGCACCTCAGGCGAGAAGCCTGAGAGAGTCTACCAGCTGCAGAATCACACGAGCCAGACAGTGCATTCCAGTTCTGCTCTTGCTCTGCTGGGAGATTTGGGGCACACAGCTGCGGATGATGCTCACAGGTTCCGGGCCCCCTGGTTTCTAACAGGAAGAAAAGCGCCATGGTAATCGTTCCGCATCCTGTTCCAAAGCCTGTGATTTGAGGCACATGCAAATGAGTGTTTCTACACTTAAAAGAACAGGAAAAAAAATGCACTGGAAACTTCCGGGACAATGGAAGTCACATATTTCTCTCGTTCCTTCCTGTGTATCGCACAAGCTCAAGAAGGCCTTGGAAAGGTGGGAACAGAAGGAATACTGGTTTGGAGCAGTGGGACCCAGGGCTGGCACCGTGTCAAGGTCCCTGGTGCTCTGTTTGATGCCCTCTGGGGAGGGTGAGCTGAAGACAGTAGCAAGCCAGAGCCACTGAAGGTACTGAAGCTGGGAGATCAGAAGAAGGGACACTCCAGGAAGAGCCTTCCCACCTCAAATGATCAGCAAAAGAGTGGCCCAGTAAGTCCAAATACAAGCTTAATATCTGCCCTTCTTCTGTCAGAAACCAAGAAGGGTGGACCTAGAGTGCCACCCTCACTCAGAGATTGAACGAGAGGCTTAGATTCCTAGGCTCAGTCCGCTGTTCTAAGTTACCCTAACATACTCACCAGCAATGTATCCAAGAAAGGCATGAGAAGAGCAACTTAGTAACAAGCTGCCCACAGCTGGTATCAATGGAGACCTCTGCATACCTTGGCTACCTCCTTCTCCAACCCCGAGTAACAAAACCTTACTCCTCTCCTTTGTCCTGTGGTATCAGATGAGGCCTAGCACTCAGTCAGAACTTAATACCATGACTTGGTGATAACTTAACCTCACCATGGCCAGCAGAGATGAGGAAACCTCTCCGGCTGCCAATGGAAGCTGAGCAGAAAGCCAGACTTCCACCTAGTCCTGTCAGTGACAGTTCCCCACCCCACCCACTGCCCTGTGGAAACTGTCAGCAAAAGCCCTGTAAAGGACATTAGACCAGGAGTCTTGCATCACTGTACGAAAAAGCCCAGGTCTAAATAAGTCACTTGTCATACGAAGAATCGGAAAAAATATTAAACCAAATTGGGGGCAGGGGAAGGAGAGAAGCTTGGAGGGTGCTGGTGTTGAGATGATCCGGTTGCTAATGGTCCAGCACAGATTCTACAGCTGCCATTGCTAAAACCTTTCTGTAAGCAAGGACAAGCACACCCAACTCCAGGCAAGAAGCAGAGCCTCAACGAAGAAATAGATAAGAAAAAGAAGGGAGTTTGATAACTTAACAATACAGCTCCCAGATTAAAAGGCTCGACGAATGGGCTGAAGGCAGAATATAAGAAATAGAAGGAAAAAAAGAATGAATGGAAAGGGATCTGTGACTTGGAGAAAAAAACAACCAGAACCATCACATCTAAGTAACCGAGAAAGATTAAAATGGCGGGGGGTGGGGGGAGTGGCAGAGGCTCAGAGGCTCGTGGGGCTACAGGAAGGGTCTAAATCTACGTCACCAGAGTTTCCAAGAGGAGAGGAAAGCAGTGGAGATGAAAAACTGCCGGGAAAAATGATGACCAGAAGCCTCCCTCCAAACTGAACAAGACCCAGAAGTCAGAGCAGGCTCCGACAGGACCAAGTAGGTAAACTCCATGCCAAGATATACCACGATTAAACCTCGGGAAGGCAAACCGGTCGTGAAAAGGTTCAGAGAAAAGGACACTTCACCCGTGGGGAAAGCAACTTAGATGACAGGTCACTCCTCAGCAGCAGCCACAGAAGCTTGAGGGACATAGCACGTTTCACCGGAACGCTGTCAACCGCTACCCTCTGCTTAGTGAAAACGGTCATCCAGAATGAAAGAGATTAACACTTCAGCCAAAGGAAAACCAAGATAAAAGTGGCTACCAGGGGCTAGAAAGATGCTCGGTGATTAAAAACACATGCTGCTCTTGCAGAAGACCTGAGTTCTATTACCAGGAAGGCAATATACTCATACCCGTAAAAATAAATAAATATGATGTGGGGTATGGCTTGTCTGTTGTTGCTTTTGGTTTTTAATGGCCACAGAGGCCAGCACAATGGGTGAAGGCACATGGCATCATGACTGACAGCTGAGTGTGATTGTCTAGACCCACATGGTGGAGAGAGCCAGCTTGCATGGGTTTGTCGTCTGACCTTGGCAGGGGCCTGGCATTGACACACACAGAGTACACATTCACTCGAGAGAAGAGCTGCCAGGAAGTTTCACAACACAAAGGAAGTGAGAGAAGAAAGGATCCTGGGCCATCAAGAAGGAAAGAAAAACAACACAAAGGAGTAAAAATATGGGCAGACGCGATTTTCTCTAAAGTTTTCTGAACCGTGCTTGATGGTTGAAGGAAAAACTATAGCGTGATCTCATGCATTTTTTAAATGTTACTATAGCGGAAAGTATTTAAGAAAACTGGATTTTAAATAGGAAAGACAGACATAAATAGGGTAAGGTTGTGTATACTACATCCAAACTGATAAAATGATAGCTACCAGGAGACTGTGGTGAATTAGTGCTTGCAAGACAACGCCAAATGGAAACCTGCGGAAAGGTACCCAGAAGGATGCACTCAAGAACATTCAGAATGGCATTCTTAAATAAAAAAAAAATCCAAGGGATCCATAAAAAAGGAATCAAAACGGAAAACAGAATTGAGGATGTGGGGGAGAACCCAAGTGGAAAATAAAGACAAAATGGCAGATTTAAGCATTAACATCTAAATAATTAATTGTATCAAATACAAATGGTCTAAATACACCAATTAAAAGACCAAGATTGAAACTGGGCACGGAAGTACTAGGAACCCAGCGCTTAGGTGGCAGAAGCAGGGGGTGGTCTTTAATGGGAGGTCAACCTGGGCTATACAATGAGTTCTATGCTAGCCTGATATATATATATATAGTGAGACCCTGTCTCCCTAGACCCTCACTCTCAAAAAGAAACAAGATTTGAAAAATATGACTTGCTATTACAAGAAATTCCTTTCAGGAGTGGGAAGTTGGCTCTCTGGTTAAGAGCACTTGCTGTTCTTAGGTTAGGTTCCCAGCACCTACAATGTGACTCTTAACATAACATAACTCCAGTCCCAGGTGATCCAACACCTTTCTCTGGTGTCCCTAAGGGCACTAGGCATTCATGTCGTACAAATGCATACATGCAGGCTGCACACATTAAATAACAACAACAGCAAAAACCCTAAACTGTTTCATTTCTAATACACCAGCAGAGGCAATTTGAAAGCTATAATGGGGATTGACATGCTGTGTAAAATATTAATCAAAGGATAGCATACATGACTATATTAACATCAGATGGCAGTACCAAGGATACAAAAAGATACTACTTAATGGGACAGGGTCTGTCCATCAAGACAACATAGTAACTTAAAACTTATAGTCACCAAATAACAAGGCTTTAAACTGTCAAGCAAGAGTTGATACTTCATAACTGTAATTTCACTTCGTTATGAATCATAATGTAATTTTTTTGGAGATAGAGGGTTGCCAGAGGGGTCACCATGCATAGGTTGAGAACGGCTGCTCTAGAGAGATTGCACTCTTGCTGTAACGATACAGACCAGCCAAGGGGAAATTAAAGCAAGACAAACCTCATCGTCTCCACTTTGCCCCTTTCCCTGATTAGATGCAGATCATTGGCAGCTAGGCTTACACCTACCCACCCCAAACAGGTAGTAGACCATATTTTTATTTCTTTATAAATTACTTACTTTCTTTCCCTCTCAAACCTCCTGCCCCCTAAATGGTAGAATTTGCCAGCTGACAAATACAGCTGCATTTCTAACCAGATTCTAAGTGTCTCATTCTTAAGTGTGACTGAATGATCTAGATCAAGAATCAATGAACGGACCAGTTGTTCTCCCCAAGGGAAGAAAATGAACAAGGCATGCAGAGATGGCTTCCTCATCGTCATGGTGACAAAGCACCCAACGGAAGTGACTTAGGGAAGAAGATGTTTGCTTTGGCTCACTGTTTCAGAGGGCACAGTCCCTCTAGGCTGGGAAGGCATGGCAGATGGAGTTGCCTGATCCGTGGTGGTGGTGGCTCATGGCACAGCTTGTTCAGATCTTCAGAGATGAGAGGAAAAAGAGTTCTAGACCAGAGGACAGGTGAGTGTAACTCCCAGGTTACACCTGTGACTAGGTTCTCCATCCCAAATGTCTCACAGGCATCTGATCTAGCACCACCGCCTGGGAACCAAGAGGTCAGACGCACAGCTTGTCAGAGATAATTCACATTCAAACTATTACAAAGGAAAATACACATGAGGAAATGCACAATGAGAGGAGTACAAGAAGACTTTTAAAAAATCTTGACATCTTTAGACACATAGGAAAATACATTACATTATCGAAAGCAAAATAGAATTCTGTAAAGAAGAACGTTCAAAATATAAGAAAGAGCTGGCCATGGTGGTGCACAGCCTTAACCCTATTCAGGAGACAGAGCCAGAGCCAGAGGCAGAGGCAGAGGCAGAGGCAGAGGCAGAGGCAGAGGCAGAGGCAGAGGCAGAGGCAGAGGCAGAGGCAGAGGCAGAGGCAGAGGCAGAGGCAGAGGCAGAGGCAGAGAGGCAGAGGCAGAGAGGCAGAGGCAGAGGCAGAGAGGCAGAGGCAGAGAGGCAGAGGCAGAGGCAGAGGCAGAGGCAGAGGCAGAGAGGCAGAGGCAGAGAGGCAGAGGCAGAGGCAGAGGCAGTAGGATCTCTACAAGTTCAAGACCAGCCTGGTCTACACAGTGAGTTCCAGGATAGCCAAGGCTATACCCTGTGACCCTGTCTAAAAAACAAAAGTAAAATAAGAAGTTCTTGCAGTCAAATGTGTATGTGGCAGAAATTTCAAAAACAGGTTGAAAAAATAAAGTTGAGGAAATATCTTAGGCATCAGAATAAAAATACAGCAGATGGGGAAAATGGAGAAGAGTTAAGAAAATCTGAGAGCTAGTTCATGGTAACAGAAGTTCAGGAAGGAGACAACAGCAAGCAGGAGCTATTAGTGCATAAGCAATACTTAAAAATAAACGATCTGTCTTCAAAGCCCAGGCTATGAACCGCCATGTTGATTGACTCCAGAGTCCAGACTATGGACCACCATGTTGACCGTTTCCATATTAAACAAATTTCCTGGAATAATGAATACACACACACACACACACACACACACACAATAGAATACATCTTGAAGAATTTTCCAGAAATAGAACAATCTGAGAGTTCCCAAAGAAGGAACAAAGCAACACGAAAACAGAGAGAGAGAGAGAGAGAGAGAGAGAGAGAGAGAGAGAGAGAGAGAGAGAGAGAATATGAAGAAAAGAATAAATATAAATGATCTGTCCTGGTTCTGTGTGTCAACTTGACACAAGCTCGAGTTATCACAGAGAAAGGAGCCTCCCTTGAGGAAATGCCTCCATGAGACCCAGCTATAAGACATTTTCTCAACTAGTGATCAAGCAGGGAGGACCCAGCACACTGTGGGTGGTGCCGTCCCTGGGCTGGTGGTTCTGGGTTCTACAAGAAAGCAAGCTGAGCAAGCCAGGGGAAGCAAACCAGTAAGTAACATCCCTCCATGGCCTCTGCATCAGCTCCTGCTTCCTGACCTGTTTTAGTTCCAGTCCCGACATCCTCTGGTGATGGACAGCAGTGTGGAAGTGTGAGCTTAACAAACCCTTTCCTCCCCATCTTGCTTCTTGGTCATGATGTTTTGTGCAGGAATAGGAACCCTGATTAAGACATGAGCCAAGTAAGAGACTAGGAGAAAAGAAATACCTGAAAATCCTAAACTAGAGGATAAAGTGATGAAGAAGGTGAACAGACACCATTTGAGGTTCTAAAAGCAGCTTTTACCTTCCTTAAAGAAAAAGTTTTCTGTTGCCCATCTAAAGCAAAAAAAAAAAAATTTTTTTTTGTCAAATGGTCAAACTACACATAAGCACTTACAACCTCATCTATGAGGCCAATATTACACTGGCATCAAAATCAGACGGAGACAACACACACGAAAGCTGCAGACAAACATCTCGTGATTAAAAATGTAAAAATATTCAACAAAAATACTAGCAAACTAAATTCAGCACCATATAAAAAGGCTCAGACGCTGTAACTAAATGAGTTTTATCCTGGAAATGGGAGTTGCATTTAACATATTAAAGTCAATTTAATATAGCATTGTGTTAACCGGCTTTCTGTCACTATAATGAGACACCCAAGATAATTAAGTTATAAAGACAAGATGCTTGCATAGCGCACGGTTCTGGAGATTCTTGTCCAAGATTAGTTAGAGACATTTCCCAGGGTCTTTGGTGTGAATGTGGGACAGCAGAGGTAAAAAAATGTTAAGGAGAGTGAACAGCTCACCTCCTGGCCTGAGGCAAAGAGGGAGTGCCTGATAGGCTGGGTACCTCAAATCCACCGTGAAAGCACCACTCCGAAGACCTAGATAATAATAATAATATTGAGAGGTTTCTCAATACTCCTTCTACCAAAGGTTCCAGCACTTTCCAATCATGACATCCTGGGGACCAAACCTTCACTCCCTGGGCCTTCTGATAGACAGAAAATGGCCAAGTAATTGGGGGGTGGGCAGCATCACATATTCATGGGATAGAAGACTGCACCCTGTCAAGACCACAACACTCCTCAGACTGGTCTATCGGAATTCATGTTAGCAGAACAAGAGAGAGAGAGATGAAAGCCACCCATTCATCTCAATAGATGGAAGACCTAATGGGCGCAGGTGAGTGTGTGGGTGCAGTTGACAGATTGACGGCCATCCCTCGATGGAACTGGACACCAGTGGAACCTGTAAGATGGACATGATGGACAGTTTTAAGTTAGCTTGACCCAAGGTAGAGTCATGTGAGAGGAGGAAGCCCCCCAGTTGAGAAAAAAATGCCTTCTTTAATTAGTGACTGATAGGGGAGGGCCCAACTCTGTGTGGGTGGGGCCATCCCTGGGCTGGTGCACCTGGGTTCTATAAGAAAGCAGGCTGAGCAAGCCATGGGGGAGCAAGCCAGTAAACAGTACCCCTCCATGACCTCTACATTGGCTCCAGCCTTCAGGCTCCAGTCCTGTTTGAGTCCCTGCCCTGACTTCCTTCAATGATAGACTATAATGTGGAATATAAACCCTTTCCTCCCCAACTGGCTTTTGTCGTGGTGTTTCATCACAGCAATAGAAACCCTGAGTAGTTCAGTGGGGCTCCACAGGAAGAAGTTAGGTCATTAGGAGTGTGCTCTTAAAAAGGTGACTAGATCTCAGACCTTTCCTGTCCTTTTGTTTTTTTATTCCTAGCTGTCAGGAGATGAGAGGCCTCCTTCTCCATGCTCCCACCATGGTAAAACCTTACCACAGGCCTGGAGTATCGGGGCCAATTTACCATAGGTTCCAACCAGCTGTGAATCAAAATCCACCTCTCACAAGCTGATTAACCCAGGTATTTTGTCAAAGGGATAGAAAAGTGGCTCGGATACTTAGCAACTGCTGTATATCCATAAAAGAGAAATAAAAATTGTATCCACATAAAAACCTTTACTTGCAGCAGTGGTTTTCAAAGTAGCCAAGAAATGGTAGCAGCCATAAGCAATGTCCATATGGTGGCTAAACAAAACCCAGTATAGCCATGCACCAGAATAGTATGCAGCAATGTAAAAGAATGACTAACAGAACATAGCCCAACAGAAACCAAGACGATTGTGCTAAATGAAAGAAATCAGTGGCAAAGGACCATCTGCTTCATTCCTGCACTTACGTGTTCAGTCAGCGAACCCACAGAGGCAACAGAGAAAGTCAGTGGTCACCTGGGATCACTACCCTGAGCTAGAAGAACCCAGTGGGCTAGAAGAACCACTGCTGAAGACTGCCAATGTGGACAGAGGCTGGAATGAGCTGAAGGTGCCCTAAAATTAAACTGTGTTGTTTGCAGAACTCAGAATAACTAAAACCCGCTACGCTGTATGCTTTAAATGGGTGGACTTTAAGTACCTCTTCCGACACACCAAGATTCAAAAAGTAAACTACCGTAGGTCTTTTCACGGAAACACTGCTTGCAGACGTATTGTTCAAAAAGGGCAGACTAGGGTTGGGGATTTAGCTCAATGGTAGAGCGCTTGCCTAGCAAGCGCAAGGCCCTGGGTTCGGTCCCCAGCTCTGGAAAAAAAAAAAAAAGAAAGAAAAAAAAGGGCAGACTAAAACCAAGAAATGAGACATTAAGGTTGACTTGAATGTCAACTCGCTCCAAATTAGAATCACCTGTGTAGGGAACAGCGCCTGAACTGTCCCTTGACTGACATGGGATTGTGGGTGGCACCTTCCGGTACCAGCTCCGATTTTAAGAGGGGCGTGGCCAGGGAAGATCATGGAGCCTATGACTGGCTTGGTTAAACTCTTGCAGGAGTCAACCTGCCCCTACTGTTGTTGCTGCTGTTGATGCCTCCGGTGTGAGCAGAACCAGGGTTTCCAAGATTTCATGTGGGGCTAAGGACCAGCGGCTCTCTAGGAACCTTCTGGGCTTCTGGTGCCAGCTTGGGACTGCTGAGGCACCCAGCCCTGCGCGATTGCTAGCCTTAGGTCCTGCTAGTAAGAGCCAGCCATTTGTGGGACAGCTCTCGACTGCTGAGTCCCTGAGCATCAAGGGTGAAGTAAGTATCAGGTTCCCCACTCTCAAGTGTAATTCTGCTTTTGTTACTATTATAAAGCTGGCTGAATAAATTGTGTGTGTGTGTGTGTGTGTGTGTGTGTGTGTGTGTGTGTGTGTGTGTTCATCCTATTGGCTCTGTTCCTCTAGAGAACCCTGATACAGAGGGAACTAAGAGGCTTACCTCAGAAAATAAGCACAGGGAATTGTCAGATTAGAGGTAAAATGGCTTTCCCAAAACAGTGCATAACCAGCTTAGCCAGCTACAATTTAGACATGGCAGAGACAGGGCACCAGGAGAAAACCTCCATGTGGAAAGGCAAAAGGAACACAGTATCTGAAGTTTGCACACATTGTGGCAACTTTTATTGTCCTGGGGAGGGGAGCCTTTGAGAGTGACTTTACCACAGACACATGGAAAATCTATCAAGTGGGCAAACTTGAAACAGCTGTTTCTGTTGTGTTTTGTTTAAGTTGCTTTACTGTCCCTAGATCAGTTGTAAATCAAATGTAAATCCATGACCTTGGTCATAAATAACAATTACTGATTCCCCCTCCCTCACAACCTCCAGTATGACAACACTGTATCCTAAGGGTGAATAAAAGCACTTCTGTTGATTATATTGGCTGGAGGACGGTATAAGCAACTCTAAGTCTAACCTCCCACAAGGCAAACAGAAGTCAAGAAACACCAGTGAGAGCTACTGCTTGGAAATAAAGGAAGAGGGGCTGGAAGCAAGGACAATGGCTGATAGCGGGATTTAAAACAGTGACCAGAGGGCTGAGTTTTTTCAATTCCAGATATAGTGCTATTTTTAATAAAAAAAAAAAAACTAAAAATAATGATCATACAGGAGTCTGGTTTGGTTGGGTTTTGGTGTGTTTTCTTATTTGTTTGTTTTGGTTTCTTTCTTTCTTTCTTCCCTTCTTTCTTTCTTTCTTTCTTTTTTTAAGACATGACTTTTAAAGCCAGACGGGGTTGGGATGTGACTTGGTGGGTAGAGTCCTTGCCTCACATGCAAGAACTCCTGGCTTCGATCCCCAGCACCACATAAAATTGGGCACGGTTATGAGCGTCTGTAATCCAAGTTTCTAGAGACAGAGATAGGAGGAAGCTCCAAGTTCAGTCTTGGCTACATATCAAGTTCAAAGCCAGTCTGGGCTATATAAGATCATGTCTCAAAAACAACAAAACAGACAAACGCCAGGCACCCCCTTATGGTGGATAGAAACTGGAGCCTACCTCTCCAGAAAGCTTCACAGTGGTAGCGTCCCAACCTGTCCTCCCTAAACTCGGTCCTCATTAGCCTCCCTGTAATTGCCTCAGCCCCTTGACCACCTGTGCCCATCCATCTTATCTTTGACTGCAGCACCTGCTTCTCCTGCAGTGGTCCAGTCGGCTCTGTCTCTCTTGACCTTTCCTTCCGACTTAGAATCCCAGACACAGTTGCTGGGGCTAGCTAGATCCCAATCTGTCAACCTCAGCTAATTACTCTGGTTCCCTCAGCTGCTGCACCAGCCTCGTGCCTGTTCCGCATATACTAGAGCATCAGCTGTCACCTCTGCCTCGCCCTAGGCAGCACTGAACATGGCTGTCCACAGTGGGCTGGCACATGGGCACCATGTCCTCTCCTAAAAGCCAGATGTGCATCTGCTAAGGAAGTCGCAAGCCATACAGGCTCAGCAGCCACCAACTCATTCTGAGTCCACAAAGCTATGGCTTGAACTCTGGTGCCAAATCTCCCCATGCCTGAACCACATGTGATGTTTTAGCACAAAGTATATATATTTTTATCTTCCTTTGCTTTTGAAATCATGTTTTAAGTCATCCATGGACCAAAGGCACGATCAGCATCACCCAATACAAACTTCAGGCAGATGTTCTCAAGCACATGATTGGCAGAGTGTATGCTGGACTCCCTGACGGCTGTCATCACATGAAAAGCCTCAGTTGTCCTGAGCACAGTGGACAGCACCTAGCATGTACTTGAGAATCTAGAAGACGGACTCTGGTGTCTCATATTCTTGCACATGAGTGATAGGTGTGGAAAGGGATGGTCATGAGTGTGCAATCTGGTTACGGTCCCCAGAATGAGATGTAGATGCCCCCTAAAACAAGTTCCCCAGGGAGTTTGTGTAACAACACTGGCCATGCCCAGTTCTTGAGACTCTCCTGTGAGAACCAGAAAGGGAGAGGCTTTAGGGTCACCCAGCAGATACCCCACCTTGCTTCTCCTTATGTACTTGTTAAAGAGCCGACTTGTTTGTTTGTTCTTCTTTGTTTTGATCTTTGTATTGTCTTTTCTTTGAAGCCTTTCCTCATTTGTCAAAGCCCTTGCGTCTTTCAATATTTTAATCCCGAAGAAGCTCAGGCCAGTCACCGTCCTCTTGTATTCTGCTACTGACTTCTGTCTTCAGTGATAAACCAGCAAGGTCTCTAACCAATGCACTACCACCTGCTCTGTCCCTCCAAGACGTAAAGAGATGGCTGAGGACAGAGAAAACAAGTAAGGGAAGTGATGGTGACCTGGAAAGGGAGTATGGGGAGGCAGACGGGCCCTTCATCCAGGTTTGGTCCTGTCCTGTCCACTTCAGGGATGTGAGAATTCAGGTGCCTCAATAGAGCCAAAATTACTGACAGCCCCTCTCAGAGATGGAAAAGACAGTAGATGCACTGTGCTCAGTGGGAGCCAAGATCAGGCATAGCCTTGACTTCTTAGCTCCCCCACAGAAGTCTAGACAGCATCCCTTAAACCCACCTTACAACTTTGTTTACAAAAAAATTCCTTAAGTTTTCATCCAGTTCTTATCTACCTTTAAAGAAGTAACTGGAGAAGCACCCCAACACTCTGCACCCCCACCTAAAGCTTCCATTGCTTTATCCTTCCCTGGTGTGCCTCCCTTCCCATCTGTCATAAATATAACTCTGCTCCATATTGGCTCATCTTGAGCTTGTTTTTGGTTTCAGTGTGGCAAAGCCAAGCCTTGCCTGGGTTCCTAGGGCTATGGCTGGCGACAGCAGGTGCGGCTCCCAGGGCGACAATAGATATGAGAGCCTTTAAACAGTATCTACTAACACAGGAAGTCCCAGGCTGGAGGGATGCCTCAGAGGTTAAGAGCACTGAGTGCTCTTCCAGAGGACCAGGGTTCGATTCCTAGGACCCACAGGGTGGATCACAACCATGTACAGCTTTGATAGTCGGGAGCCCAAGGTCCTTTTCTGGCCCCGCAAGTACTGTATGCAGATAGAATAGTCTTACATATATGATTTTAAAAATGGAAGAACCCCCATGTTGTATTTTCTGGCCCCACAAGTACTGTATGCAGATAGAATAGTCTTACATATCCGATTTTAAAAATGGAAGAACCCCCAGGGACTAGCTAAGAGGGCCTGGGCCCAGAAAAAAAAAAGTGAAGAATTCTGGAAGCCACCTCATTTAGTACAGAAATGGGACTTAATTGCTCCATGTGATGGATCAGAGAGAGTCACACAGCTGCCATGAGAGCCCAGTGTGTTTATTCATTAGTGTCTTTATCAAATCTGTAGCTCTGGGCAGGATGGTACATACCTATAATCTCAGCACCCAGGACGTAGAGGCAGGAGGGCCAGGCCATGCTGGACTGTATACCAAGACAAACAAACTCTTTCCCACTGGGATTAGGGAGCTAACAGGCCTGGCACCTGAAGATAGTGTGTACAGAGAGTGAGGAAGGCGGGACAACTGGGAGCTAGGGTCCCTCGCTATCTTCTGTTGCTTAGATAAAATACCCCAACAAAACTTAAAGAAGAAGCTCAGAGTGCAAGGTACAGTCAGTCCATCCATCCTGGTGGGGAAGTCAAGGCAGCAGGAGCCCGAAGCAGCTGACATATCACATCCACAGGTGGGAAGCAGGGGCTGGGGACATGCTGTTTCTCTGGTCCCTTTCTGATCCCAGCCAGAAAACGGTACCACCCACAAGATACAGACCATCCCACCTCAACTGACACAACCAAGATGCTCCCCCACGGCCATGCCACAGGTAGCTCTAGAGTCCGTCAAGTTGCCAGGCAACACTAACCATCACCCTCATCAAACATACTGCCTGGTCTCCTCACACGGAAGGAGGGGATCCCAGAACTGTGTGGCGTATTAGTTACTTCTTGAGGAAGGGGACAATACTTACACCAGGTTACTAAATGCACCATTCCAGATCTGGCAAGAAAATGGCTTGGAGCTCTTATACCAAACCACAAAGCGACGGTCACTCCGCTTTCGGCTCAGTTCAGGCATCAGCCTTCCGTGACAGCTGGCCCACACTCTCTGCCAGGTCACCTTCTCATTGTGCACATTCGGGTGTCTCCGTCTCTCACATCTACTGCACTGTCAGCAGGTGGCCGAGCGCCTGGCACACATCTTGCCTGTGCTGTCTGTCCGCACTAATCCCGACCCTGGGGTTGCCGGGTCAGAGACCCCGCAGCAGCAGCCTAGCTGCACACCCCCCCCCCCCCCCCCCGCTCCTCTGCCAAGCCAGATCAGCGGCTTTAGTGTTTGGCATAAAGTAGCTGCCCAGAAAATGCGAAGTGAGCGAAGGAAAGCAAACGCTGCGTCCTGTAAGTGTCCAAAGGTCACCTCGCGCTGAAGACTCCACCTGCACGACGTGTCCTGCCCACAGCTGACTCAGGCCAGTAAGAGGACTCTGTGGCAAATCACTGTGGATTACCTCTGGTCTGACAGCTCACCTTGGGTTAAAAAGGCTTCCTACGGGACAGGGAGGTTGGGGTTGTCTGCAGAAGTCTCCCAGAAGCCTCCACCTGGCATGGATGGTCCCCCCTCCTGCCACACTCAGCATCGGTTCCGACACTGGCACCATCGATCTCGACTGTGAGCTGGCCTGGAGTAAGGAGTAGTGGACAAACGGGCCACAGGCCTGCCTTTCAGAAGCTTACGTCCTACAGGGAGGCAGGCTATACGAGTCAGCGGTAGAACAAGCCGATGGAGGTTAAGACCGGAAATGGGTGACAGGAGACAGAGTGATGTGACACTCATGATGTGCATCTGCCCCCCTCCTGTTCTGCCCTCGCTGTTCTGCCTGTCTCCAAAATGCCCTCCCTCTGTCTCAGCTTCTCTTCTGTTGCTATGACAAAATAACCTAACAGAAAACAATTTAGCAGAGCAAGTGTTTATTTTAAAGCACAACTCCAGTTTATAATCCACCACTGAAGTAAAGTTGCAGGCAGGGACTTCAAACAGCTATTCACATCGCATCCGCAGTCAAGGGCAGAGGGAGGATGCATGCCTGCTTACTGCCCTGCTCACCTTCTTCGTTCTCATACAAACGCAGGGGATGGTGCCACCCGAAGTGGACTAGGATTTACCACACCAGGTACTGTGATACCCCTCCCCAGATGTGCCTACAGGCCAACATGACCTTCCCAATCCCTTGTTGAGACTCTCAGGAGATTCTTCACTGTGTCAAGTTGACAGTCCAAACTCAACACTTACTGCTGCCTGCAATACCACCATTTCACCTCCTCAAGGGTCTTCTTGTCTACACATATGCTTTGACCACCTTCTCTGAGGATGCGACACTTTTTGCTCAGCTCTGTTTTGTTGTTGTTGTTGCTGCTTTGTTTGTTTTGTTTTATTGTGGTTTTTTTCCACATCAAGAATCCAAAGTCCAACCCAGATAAGGTGGCATGGAAGAACGGGAGGAAGCCAGGAGCTAGGATTGTGCCTGCAACTTTACTTCAGTGGTGGATTATAAACTGGAGTTGTGCTTTAAAATAAACACTTGCTCTGCTAAATTGTTTTCTGTTAGGATGCAGAAGGATGGGTCTGTGGTGAGGCAGACAGGCAGGAGAGTCCCATATAAGCCAAGGAAGGGGAAACCCTGTTCTATCCTCTCCCTGAGACTTTGCGATGTTCCTGGCAATGCTAGCCTGTTGTCACTGTACAAGGCTCCTGGTACCATTGGCACTGTATCTGAGAGAATCAACTGACGAGTGCCTAATGACAGACACAGAGAACACTGGGCGTGTGCTTGGGTGTGCCCATGTGTGTCCCACGCCCATTCTTTGTGTGTATTTATTTGTAACTGCACTGCAGATTTTCACCGTCAGCAGCTCTGTATTCTGAGAGCCACAGCTCCACCTCATGTTACCTCTGGCGTTCCTGAGGCTAACCAGAGGTCTAGCCTGTTCTCCCAAGCAGTGCTTTTCCAGTGCCCTTTTCTGCAGCTTAACACCCATCCTGCTATGTCCAGGGGACCTTCACTGTGATCCACTCCCGGTTAACGGGGCCTCTTTTCCAAACACCAAGTTACTCCATTGCTAACAAGTGTTTGCTCCCTGGGGCCAAAGCAAAGCCCAGAGCTTTCTTGCTTCCCCTACTTCTGAGCTCTGAAATTATCCATTGCACAAATCAATAATGCATTAGCCTATCCACAGTTAGTCTAAATTGCACCACATCACCCCAGGCTAGACTTAGAAGTCCTGCCCTATCTGACCCTGTCATCAAGCAACTTTCCAATCGAGGTACCCAAGATGCTCTTGGCCAGGACCTTCTCCCCTATTTGGCCCCCCACCCCCAGCTGCCCCCACTTCTCAAGTCGTAACCCTATCTGACTGTCATGTCCGGAGCCTAGCAGTCGTCTCTGTGATAATCCGGTGTGCTCTCAAGATCTTCCGTTCTCAGCCCAGTCAGCACCATGAGCCTGCTGGGCTCTCCATGCAGACAGCTCACACTTAGAAGTACACAGTTTTACATTAAGTGGCACTCCATCTGCCTCATAGTGGCAAGCCCTGTCTTCCCCGCAGTGTGTTTAAGCCACAGAAGGGCAGACACTGGCTCCCGGGACCCCCTAGCCATGCCAAGCAGGACGCTCTCAAGGAAAGCTTCTTAAACCTGCATTCCAGGCTTCCCCCTTTTCCTTAATCCAAACTACCTCCCTCAGCCCTCAATCACACTTTTCCCCTGGCCCTCAGAGAGTAGATGGTCTCCAGCAGTGTGATCATAAGACCACAACGAGGGACTCAAGTAAGTTCGGTCATGCTACCACAGCAAGCCAGGATGTGGGTATCGGCTCTGCCCTCAAGAACAGGAGACAGAGATATAGAGAAGTCAAGGTACTCAAGAGAGAAAGGCAGACGACCCACGTGTCGAGGTTTGTATGGTTTCCAAGCACGTTCCTGTCATTAGCACATTGACCTTCAACCATCCAGAAGATACAAGCAGACAAAATGATTAGCGTGGTGTCCTAGGTGATGAACCGTTCTCAGGAGGGAGTGGGTAGCCACGCTCTCACAGTGGATTAGGACAGGTTTGGGGCTCCATTCAGATCCTTAGACACCACAATCAGGGCTCTTCAGTTCCTGTCGGATTCACACAGCAGTTGTAGGGAAGCCTGCATGTTAAGCCTGACTCGGCTACCTGCCTCAAGCCATTTACACTGTTTCAATTGATTTCTTGTAACCTGTAATTATTTTGCTGATTTTTTTCTTCATGCTCCATTTGTGCTTTCCTCTCTGGCAGGCAGCTACAGGAAAAAGCAGCTTGGGAGGGTAGTGGGAGCAGGAGAAGCTGTATGTACCTGCAAGGATGAGGGGAACCTCAGGCAGGATGCCTTTCTTACTGCCACCTCTCAGACAACTCTCCTCAGCTCTTCTTCTCCCGTGGGTGTGCGTGTGCGTGTGTGTGTGCGTGTGTGTGTGCGCGCATGCACGCGCATGTGCACAGGTGCCTGTGTGTGTGTGTGTGTGCACATGTGTGTTTGTGCGTGCGCATGTGTGCGTTGCTCCTATGTGTGTGTACTCGAGCTCAGGCTGCCTCTGCTTCCAAACTGAAACCTGCCTGTAGGGTAGCGTGTCCACCATCTTAACTCCTTACTCTCTGGAACTGTTCTCACTAGCACCTCTGTCAGGATGATGGCTTTTGGAAGAAAGGAATGAATCTGCAAGCAGGGCTATTCATCTTCTATCCCCTGCCTTCTCTCCCCACCGCCTCCACCCAAGATGCGGAGGAAACCTAGCTAGGCAAATGCTCTACTACGGCGCTATACCCGCAGCCTCTCAACTGTTAATTTTCTAAGGATGACTCAAACCCATCAGTATACCTAGCTGGTAAAACGCTCTGCCGTGTTTCCCAAACTCTTTGGAGGGCTCGGAATGACAAAGACCGTTTGGCCCTCGACCAAAACTACAGTCAAACTCCACTGCCTCAAAAGGCTAAGGTTCCCCTGCTGTCCTTACAGAAGCCCATTTAAGCAAGGTCCCTGCTTGGACACGCCGGTTTTTTAAGTACCCCAGTGCCAACAGCTTGCAGTAATTTGCATCAGCAAATCATTTTAGGCAAAACACTTTTTTTTTCTTTGCATACTCTGACCCTCCCAAACCCTTCATTATCAATTCCCACTCATCCCTTTGGGGGGCCCGGCTAAGCACAGTCTCTCTCCCCTTGCAAGGCCCCATCACAGTGGTCCAATGGCCACAGGCCCCTTGAATAAAACCTGCTTGGGCACCTGTAACAAGTGCTCAGACTGACTTTTCATTTTTTCTTTCTTTCTTCCTTTTTAACAAAGATAGCCAGCCACTCAATTCAGGAAACTTGGGGAAAGACATTTATAGCTAAACTTTCCCTGTGGGCCACATTCTGCCTGGGGCCTATTCTCCTCTGGCCTTTGAGGTAAGAATGGTTTCTACATTTTTATTTGTGTTTTCTGGCCTGAGTAGTTGTTTATTAGCCGTGTTATGAAAATAAAATATTCCTGAACAACTAAAACAGTAAGTTCTAGAGACAGCTGGAATTCTAGCAATAGCCAAGTGCTGTGCAAATTCATGACTATTAAGAAGTCATGGCGAGGTGAGGCCATTCTTGCTGGGGAGGCGCCAAAGGCAGAGCTAACATTTTTATAGTTACAATGTTACAAGAGGAAGCCGGTCCTCAACTCACAGTGGGGTTATCTCCATAAACACAACACAAATTGAGATGTCATAGGAAATACAGTGAAAACATCTAACCTAACAAAGCCAACAGCTTCACAACGTGATAATTTTTATACTTCTAAGTGGTTGGGGAAAAAAATCAGAGCATAATAACATTTTGTGACATGTGGAAATTCTATATAACTCAATTTTCATTGTCTATAAATAAAGCTTATTGGGACATAATAACACATGCTTGCTTTCACAGTGTCCCGAGAGGCTTCTAGTCTACCATAGCACAGCCGTGTGATTGCAACAGATTGTACACGGCCTGCAGAATCCGAAACACTTATTCTCCAGTCCTTTACAGAGAACACTGGCTACACCAGGCACAGCGCTGCACGCCTATAATCCCAGCACTAGGGAGGTTGAGGCAAGGGGGTCTCACATTTGAGACCAGCCTGGATTATATAGTGAGATCCTTTCAAAGACAAAAGAGGAAAAGGAAGAGAAGAAGAAGAGGGAAGAGGTGGAGAAAGAAAAGGGAGTTGGGGGTGGGGGGACAAAGAAGAAAGTGTTGATGTTATCGTTTGACTCCGTCAGGTTTTGAACAGATGATGGAGGGCGGGGAGGACAAAGAAGAGAGAAAGGGTTGATGTTGTCATTTAAGCACTTGTGCCTCAGCTGGTAGATCTATTTTGAGAGGCTGTGGAAGCACTGGGAAGTGGGTCCTTGCTGGTCATAGGACCAGGCCATTGGAGGTAATGTCTGCTCCCATGTCCTTGGGCCCTCTCTACCTCTTGATTGCAACGATGTTGCGAAGCTCTGCCACCTCTCCTACTGTCACAGTCTAAGCCATTGACCATGCCTGCCCTCCTCATCATGATGCACTGAGCCCTCTGAAGCTGTGATAAATTCTGAAGGGAATGTGAGTTCCTTGGCTGGTTATTTGGCTACAGTGAAGGAAAAGCTAACTAATACAATAGGCTGACCGTCTGTCACAACCCCACTGCCCCAACTACCTCACAGAACCTCTGTTCTGTTAACCTGAGAGTTGGGCTGAGTCTATTAAATGCAATCTGTCCTGACAGGTCTTAATTTTCTCAATGCTGTTCCTACAGGGGAGGAAGAAGCTAGGAAGACAGTCTTATCTAAGAGACAGAAAAGCTAAAAGTTATCAAAGGGAGGCACACTGAACATGCAAATGCCCCTATTTTATCTCCAAAATTTGTCCAGGAAAGACCTTGTCTGGGCACGACTCTAGAGCTACATAGTTCTGCAAACATAGGGGTCTAAGCTTTGTTTGGAAGGGAAGGACTGATTTTTTTTCAAGAATTTAATGAACAAGTTGTTAATCATATTGACAGAAAACTGACACAAACTTACAGTTCAATAAATTTTATTAAAAGCAAGGTAGTAGAGAAGTCCTATCACTTCCTAAATCCTGGCTACATTTTATTAGTGTCTGTGCTCTTGGGGTTCTTTAGATCTATGGTCTCTGGGTGGTAGAAAACTGTATAGCATTTTGTTGCTGGCTCTTGTCCTGGCTCTGAATCAATGGTATCATATTGGTAGATTGATCATGGTGAGAGCATTTACACCTTGGCAACCCGCAAACTCCGTCTCACATCTGTAGCGGTAAATAATAAGAAAGGATACACTATCCCATGCTATTGCTGGTTCCAGCGGGCTACATGGCCGGATCTGTTAACTTCCCAATTTCCATCCGACATTGCCTCTGGCTTCTCTTTGGGCCCTGTAGTGGTCTTGCCATCCATCTAGTTCCCAAGGCGGGTCTCTGCCAGGCCAGTTCTATGCGGAGACCGCCTATCTTGCTCTCTTGCTGCAGACTCTGCTCACATTCCCAGCATCTACCCCACTGTGGTTATAGTTACAACTCCCAGTAACCCGTTAAAATCAAAACTCAATAAGCTTGCAATTTATCAATCAGATTTATATCAGTAAATTCTCACTCCACAAAACGTCCTCACAATAAACTCAGGGCCAATTAATATAGATATAAACTGCCCACCTAGATAAGACAAATCGTCCGATAAAAATCCATCCCTTATAAAAATATTTATAACTACCTGTGGCCCTTTAAGGCCACACAGATCTGGGTCGCCCTTCTCTGCCTCCATCTTGGTTCTTCTTTTCCTTTCTCCTCTCTCTCTCCTCTCTCCAAAACTCCACCTTACTTTTTCATTGCCCAATCACAGGCCTTGCCTTATCATGTGCCTGCCTTCACCTGCATATAAACATATTGGTATCATATTGGTATATGAGTCATAGTGTGAGCACTTACACCTTGGCAATTGGCAACTCCGTCTCACATCTGCTTGTTAAACATTTTTGAGTGCATTGTTGGGACTAGGGCTCCTATGGATAGGAGATTCAAAGGGAAGACAGGACAAGTGGATAGAGATGACAGGGGACAGAAATTCATCATGGGCATTGGAAGAGGTGTGTCAGAGCCATTTCTATCCTGGGAATACTGGCCCAAAGAAGGACATTTGGGGGAAGAGTAATTTTTCCAGGGAACCCTACAGCCTTAGTGTCTGTACCCATTCCAGTGATCCACATCTTTTGGTTACACTTACAAAATGTTGAAATCTAAAAGAGCTGGCTGTGTAAAAATGGAGCCACTAAGGCTCATGGAGATAAGTGACTAGCCTGGAGCCAACCAATAGCTAAATCTAGAACATTTCCCTTCTACCATGATGGAGACGCTGTCTTCTCACGTACCAGCTGCAGTTGGGAACAGATGCACAGGCCTGAATTGCTGGTGTCTTCCTGTCAGTAAGAGCCTATCCCACTCCCATCGGTCAGCAGGCTCTTTCTCGGAGCCTCCCAGACACAGGGCGTGTCCCGCACATGACACGCTCGGCACACGGGTGGGGTGACTGGCCATGGCTTTGGGAAGCACTGGGTGGCTATGCTGGAGAAGGGCTGATAAGGGACATCTTCATTCTTAGATGAGAATCCTCTCCATCTTGACGTGTGCACTCCTTCAGGAGAAGTCCAGGACGATGGACGCCGGGGAGTGGGAACTAGCATTCTGGGAGTGATCCTGACAGTAAGCACATGGAATAATTTTATGTCATCACTTTCATTCAGCGCCATGCAGAAGAGTAGGCATTTAAAAATCATGTTTGGAGGAAACCCAACAGCCTATCACACCGGGAGCTTCACTTTAAGGATGAGAAAATTGAGGAGAGAGGAAATTATCAGAGCAAAGTTGGGTTT